>NC_092193.1:22091681-22109181 GCF_043641665.1 Enoplosus armatus | reverse complement strand
TTTTTCTTTTGGTTTGTCTGTCTTGCGCCGCTCCACTATTTCTGCAAAAAAAAAAAAGAAGGGAACGGGGCCCAGGCAAAGTGAGAATGAACTGGACCAAACGGTAATTGTGTCAAATGAGCGAACGCCGCGTGACTGATGTCGTGCGAAGTGCTTCGGGGAAATCTCGGGTGACATATAGCTCTGCCGGGGGAAACGTCCGTCTGACGTCTCATGTATGTTGCGCTCTCATTTATTCATGACGGAAGAAACCGTGACTTTTACACAAAACGTGATTGTGTATATTCCTCAGTATCAACGAACAAGGTGTTCCTTACGCCTCATAACGTCAACGAGAAATGCCTCACTTACGGTGGCAAAACCCCCCCTTAACTTTAATTATTTCCGGTTATTGGCCCCTGATCCCAGAGTGGTGCCCCGCTATTATTAATTACTATTAATACTTTTATTGATAACAACTATCCTTAATACTTGCTAGGACCCAAACCTGCCCCCTCCAGTCCCCAACACTGCTATACTCGGTTAACCAGCCCAGCTGCTTTGCTTTGCATCGCCATTTACGCGCCCATCTACCAAATGAAGCCAAATAACACAAAGAAACACGCCGCAGCCGCTTGGTTTCTGGAGCTGGTGGAGGTTTTGGAATCTACTGCCATAGTGCCATTTCACCTCATGTTGAATGTGGAGTGTTTGAATGCGTGCAGCGCAGCATGTATTTCATTAAATCTGTGAGCTTTCCGGGCCCAGCAGAAGACTTCATCGTGATATGGATAATCAATAACGGTGCGTTCTCCTCCGTTAGAGGGATCAATCATCGGCTGCACAATGAAACAGCTCAGCGAGGCTTCTTTGGGGGAGATTTATGCGGAGGCTTTCACAGGGCAATCATTCAGAGAGCAGTGTTTTGACTATCTCACCGAGGGGGGAGGGGGGGGTAAACCCGAAAAGAAATGGTGGTAAATTGAACTGTCAAAGCCAAAATATGGGACGCAACTTATCATCCAGATGGAAATGGCAGTGAAGTGTCTGCTTAGTGAAAGTAGCGCATGCGACCCGCGTGGTGTGTCATTGCTGTGCTTGTTTGTCTGTGAGCGTCCTATTTGATTTTTCACCGTTTGTTCTGAAAGCCCGTCCTTGTCCTTGTCTTTTCTCCCCGAGGCCTGAGTCAGACCTCCACCGCCAGGAGACGGAGTGAAATCAGCCATCGCTCGCCTGCGCTCCCGTTCCAAAAAAAACATTAAACGAGTGTTAGAGACTTCTAAAACGGCACATCTGCCGGTGGACCGGTATGTGGACTGTCGTGGCCTCTGAAGGCCCCCCTGGAACAAAATGACGGCGAGAGAGTATGTTCTTTTAACAAGGTTGCCGTTGTTTTTGTGAGGTGATGGAAGAAACCAAACGCTTCTCAGAGTGCAACAGTGACGTCAATGAAAATATGCTCACTCTCTGACATTTTACGCGTTTGACAGTGTCAAAGTGTTGTAAATAGCAGCAGGGCTTTCCCTGGGGGGGGGGGGGCCTTTGGCTGTAAAAGCCCAAATTTGGTGGCCTCTGGCACATTCTAATGCCACCATTCCATCATATACACTGACACTTGATCATGTATATCACTGCAGGAAGTTCCATTACGTCATATTCTATTTTTAAAACATTTGACATTAGTTTGCATAATTGGTTGATAGCAACAACAAAAAAACAACAACAAAAGTGTTCTAGGGACATTTCAAACTGTAAAATGACAGTGTGTGAGTAGCCTGCATTCTCCTCACGACGTAGGCCGGTTACTCCGACAACAGTGCCTGTTTCGGTGTGCGTTTGCGATGCGTCTTAGCGATGATCTGCTCGTTCGTTCGTTCATTAAGCCCATGAACGTCTGTCTGTGTGGCGTATATATATATACATATATATATATATATATATATATGTACGGGATAATGCACATCCTTCCGTCTGATTGTGACACTGGGCTCAATTGCCACGTGGGGAAAACCACATCTTGTGGTGTAGACAGATGTCTGGAGTGGGTGCAGCATTTGCTCGTACTGGCTTGTTTTGGGGGTGGGGTGGGTCTAAACTCAATTGTTGGCCAAGAGAGCCACTCGAGGGACAGCAAATGTTCCAATATTATATTTCGAACGGCCGAAGAGTGGGGAGCGAATGCAGCAACCCGCCGAATAATGAGTGCCACTTAGAATTTCTCTTCAAAAGCTCGTCCTCTCTTTTAGACAACATGAACATCTTCTATGCCCTGGGCAGAGTGCTCAAGTTAAAAAGCAGTTTGCTCTCTCCAAAATAGCAGATACATCTGAAACTATAGGAATTACCTTTGCGTAGACCCTTTATCAGTGCCTGGGGGTGAACGCTAGTAGAAAGAAGCCCTGTGTTGAATAGTGACAGTATTTCAACCTCTGTTTTCTGGGTTTTCCCCAGAAATGATGGCTGTATCTTGGAAAATGACACGGCAAGATAGATTTCATCCATTTCGGTACGTCTAACGGTAAGTGAACGCATCGCCGCTCACACGGCCTGATGTTCAGTTCAGTCTGTTGCTAATCCAAGCCGTCCGGCAATTCAGACAGCCAAGATGAAGGCGAAACAAATAAGCAAACAAGCGAGCAGATCACCGGGTAAAAAAATGACATCCTGGCCATCCAGTCGCACGGACGCGTGAGCGAACACATATCCAGGCCGTCAAACAGATAAGCGTAAATGAGACCATCAAGCACATGGGTATGTAAAGAAACATTCGGGCATTCGGACGGACGGGTAAAAAGAAAGGCGGGCCGAAATGCATTCAGGCACCAAGACGGATGTTCAGCTGGTTGCAGGGCTGCAGAAATATTGTTACTGATTTCCTCTCTTTGATCCGCGCTGTAAATCAAATCAAAAGCTTCGGCCCAAGCCGGATAGGACAGAAACAGAAAAGCAATATTTGCTTGGCCCTTTTTCTCTTCCCCTTTCCCCTCCTCCAAACCCTCTAAATTCCTCCGTGACAACCCTCAGCAGTGTCATTGCATCATTCTGTTTCTGGATTTTTGTCTGCCAGGAAATACACCCAGATAAAGAGAGGGAAGATACTGCTGTGAGCCAATTAAAGTCCTAGACTATCCTCTTATTTTTGTTGTGGTTTTTATGAGTCTTTAAAGCTAGGTTGGTGGTTGTGGATGTGGCAATCCTGCACTTTGATCAGATGGTTTATCCATTCCGTGAAACAGTTTTTCAATCAAATATCGCACAAAGCCGTGTGACCTCTCTTTTCAACGGTTGCGTCAAATTAAAAGCTCGTGGACATCAATTCAACGGCGCCTCGTGGACGTCTTTTCCGCGTCGCGAAGCTTTGCGGAAAAAACCCCCCCACAATCGGGAAGGCTTGTGATGGTGAGGGACACAGACTGGGAGACGAGGCGGTGCCCCTTCAGACCTTTTACTTTGGTCGGCAGCGGCCAGGAAACAACACTCTATAACTGCAGACGAGCCAGGACAAAAACTCTGGCGGGAACTTGGTTACGAAGTCATTACAGTCAAGCACAGGCTGAAGGACAGAAGGGTCTGATATACTCTGACAAGCTGACTGAGCGGGGCTGGCGTGAGTGCTGATTGCGGGCAGCTGCAGAGACTCAGCCCCTCGGCCAGGGAGGCAGGTAGGGACCTCTGACGGAACTTCAGACCGTCTGTGATACTTTGGTCCTCTCGTGACACCGCGGCCTACCTCGTCTTTCTTTGACCCCCCGTCCTGTATCGCCTTGACCCACCCGGTATATTTTAACCGGCATAGGTCGGTCCACCTTTGATGCTTTGTCCACCCTGTCTTTCTTTGACAACCCTATACTTTGGTACATTGTGACGTGACTTTTAAATATTTAATCATATAGCAAGTAAATAATGTAGTTTAATATATATATAAAGTGGAAAAGTCATGGGTTTCTTAAGATCAAGAGGAGTTCATTTCTGTGGGAACTTGAATGTGCTCATGAGATTTTACAGCAACGTGCTTGTTAAAGAGCCCCTCCAGACGTATTTTAAAATGTACATAAATTGCTCTACTAATACTTTGTATCTGATATGTTGTTTTCAAATCTTTGAAATGACATCTACTCCTCCTTTATTGAAAAGCCATTATCTGTGAATATAAGTTGAACTGCTGGACAACAGGTAAAGTCCATTCTCAGCGTGTCAAGTTCCCCTCGCTGAATATTGGACTGGGATTGGCCTCCAAACTGTTTGTGATGTCACAAATCATGTTCGTTGGCCCGCCCCTGAAAATGGGATTTTTGAGCACATAGCTCAAACTTCACACTTTGAGCAGATGAGCGTAAAAAGACGTCCTTCCACTTGCACATGCGTCTTTCTGTACAGTGAAGCTCCGACAAAACAAAAAGGAAAATATATTTTTGAGTGGAGGGAACATTTGAATCTTTTCTATGCAAAGTTGACAGTTTGCAGTGCGGGAGGAAAGCTCAAAAATGGAAGGATCCCAGCACAGATGCGCTTAGTAAATGTCTTTGCAACCTGCCAATTAGATTTCGATATGTGCACAAAGCACAAGTGTGGCCTGATGGCAGCGCTAGAAAGAGCTTATTCAGAAAGTCACTGAAAACCTCAGGATTCATCTTCCAGGGACCGTCAATTACAGTTTCACGGTTACTTGACAAGGTGTGACGACCAAAGTGGACTCCAGTGGCAGTAGCTAATGGGGGGGGGGGGGGGGCGGTCCAAACAAACAAAGCTTTGGATGGACAGATCAGCTGATGGGCTGCCACCTGAAGTTCCTGTTGCTAGTTGAATAAAAAAAACGTGCTTCATACCAAATTATTCTAATAAAGTTATAGTTCTGCATCAGTAGTCGGTTTCCAGCCTTTGGATGAACATGGATTGAGTTGGCTGAACGATGTACGTCGCAACAAACTGACATTCGTTTACATGAAATGTTCCTCGAACGGAACGCAAAAGCTACAACCTGGATAATGACTATGTCTATAGAGACAGAGTGCACCACATAAATGTTGATATTTTTTCTCCCCCGCCTGTTGTAAGGAGGCATGTCATTTGTCAAACACCACCGGCCAACATTGTGAGAGCACAGCCATTACTGTGTGACAACTGACAGCTGTGACGAATTGCCGTAAATTCTGTTGAATGGCAGCAGAGAGAAGGTGAGCCCGGCCAGCCTTGTCATTCCAATTTGTTCGTTGTTCCCTGCATTCATGACAATAGAATAAACATGATCCTCCTGTGGGGTGCAACTAATTAGCTCATGTTGCTGCCAGCCTTTCTTGACGCTTTTTTTTTTTACAAGGTTGTCAATTAGAAGCAGAGCAGCGGGTTGAGGAACTAAAATGTCACCGCAAATGCAGTGTGGTGCCCCAGAGCAAGGCATTTAACCCCCGACTGAATTTTGATTTGACAGGTAGGAACTTGGAGGGTAGAATATCAAGTTGGCAGTAGGACGGGCGCAGACGAGAAATTGTCTCCATGAGGTTGTCCATGGTAACGGGGGCCAAATTGAGTTCGTAAATTTGGAATACTGCTAGAAAGATCAGAAGATTAACTTATCTTATCCTGACCTTTATCTCCCCGTTGGTTTCCCCAACAAAACAAGGTCCATTGGGGCATCTAAATAAATTAACATTTTCTGGTCCTAATACTCTTCCCGGTCTGGGGCCTTGTTGATGAGGCCAGCTGTACTCGGAAAGAAACGGTACGATGTTTTGGTCCTTTGGACTGCAGCCTCAAGGGTTTGTGTCCAGGGTGGGAGAAGTCAGCCACAATCTTACCTGCCACACCTCAGTGTCCTGGAGGCGTGCAGGTCTTGGAGGGATGTCAGATTGCAGCCAGTCACCTTCTCAGCGGAGCGAGTGATACGCTGCGGTCTGCCCTTGTCATTGGCAGCGGTAGCAGCGTACCAGATAGTGATGGAGGAGGTGAGGATGGACTTAGTGATGGCGGTGTAGAGGTGCATCATCATTGACTTTGGCAGGTTGAACTTCTTCAGCTGCCGAAGTATATCCTCTGTTGTGATGGAGCTGATGTTCAGCTCCCACTTGAGGTCCTGGGTGATGATGGTGCCCAGCAAGCAGAAGGACTCCACATTGTTGACTGGAGAGTCACACATGGTGATGGGGACAGGTGGGGAGTCCTGAGAACCACTACCAAGTGCACCGTCTTTAGAGCACCAAGTTGTTCTGACCGCACCAGGTCCCTAGATGGTCCCCAGATCTCCCTCCTGTAGGCAGACTCACCCCAACCAGAGATGAGCCCAATGAGGGTTGTGCCATCCGCAAACTTCAGGAGAGTGACGGACTAATGATTGGAGGTGCAGCTGTTGGTGTACAGGGAGAAGAGCAAGGGGGAAAGGATGCAGCCTTGAGGGGAACCGGTGCTGATGGTCCGGGAGTCAGAGAGCTGCTTCCCCAGCTTCACGTGCTGCTTCCTGTCTCACGGGAAGTCTGTGATCCACCTGCAGGTGGAGTCAGGCACCCTCAGCTGGGAGAGCTCGACCAGCAGAAGAGCCGGGATGATGTGTTGAAGGCGAACAAGATCCTGGCATAGGTCCCTGAGGATTCCAGGTGCTGGAGGATGAGGTGGCGGGCCATGTTGCACTGCATCGTCCACAGAGCTGTCGGCTCGGTAGGTGAACTGCAGGGGGTCCAGGAGTGGGTAAGTGATGGCTTTAAGGTGGGACAGCACAAGGCGCTCAAATGACTTCATTGCAACAGAGGTCAGGGTGACGGGTCTGTAGTCATTAAGTCCTGTGGTCTTTCGCTTTTCGGTACAGGGATACTGGTGGAGGTCTTGAAGCAGGCTGGCACATGGCTTGTCTCCAGATGACTATGAACAACAACAACAAAAAAAAAAGGATAAAAGATAGCGCTTATGTTGTCCATGTTAGCGATTGGTAGCTATCCCCATGGCGGAAATTGCGGATGGTGGAACAACCGTTAGCAACAGCGGAAAAGAAAGAGAAAACGGCGCACTTTAAATATAACCTTTTTTTTTTTAAATTTTATCACAAATCAACAGTTTTGTAAATGAATATGTGACAAAAGAGCCTGCCACTGATGCCTTGTGTGTGTGTGTGTGTGTGTGTGTGTGTGTGTTGGTATCTGACTGTGTCCTGAGCAGCATAGAGGCAACTGCATGAAATCACACTGCTGGTGAAGGGCGTGGGTGCTCTCTAGTTGTCGCAGCAAGATGGTGCAGCCCCACGTTCTTGTTCATAATATGCTTCCCCTACTAAATCATATAGCCTGTCTTTAATGTTTTGCATGTTCTTTAACATTCTATAATCAAATGCATTAATAGTAATTTGAATTGGGGGGGGGGGGGTTTAGGGGGCAGTAATACAGTGCTATGATATAAAAACACAAAGGAATAAAAAGTGATCTTGCCCTCGGTCTGCCCACTAAATCACGGGGAAAGTGGGTTGCTCCCAGTTTTCAGTGCAATCTCATGTTTAAAATGCGAGTTTAAAAGGCAGATTCAAGCCCTTTAGACGCCAGCCGTATACCACCGGTGTTCACATGAGGAAACCGGTGGCCGGTGATAAGTGATCGACAAGGCAAGGAGATGGGATGGCTGAAATAATGCCAGCTGTTTGGGGTGTTTTTTATACACTTTTTAATTGAATAAACGTACGGAATTTAACGATTTCCCGCGGATATGTTACTGATACACCTTTCAGGGGGGACTCTCAGCACCGACATCCCTTCCGTAACATTGGCTGTGTGTGTGTGTGTTTATCATACTCATATTAGTTGTTTTTTTTTGTTAACTCTGCGTGGAGTTGGCGCCGCAGCCGGCAACATGTTCCGCACATTCTCCCCCGCTTCAGGCTGTTATTCTTTATTAAACATTTGTTTTCTCTCCCGGTGAGGAGAATTCTACGTTCCTCCCACGGATGCTTTCGATTTATGCGAGGAATACTGGGAATATTTGACCTCTTAGTTTAACAGCAATGTTAAAAAAAAAAACAGCATCACAACACAAGCGCTGTACAGCTTCCCAGACCATTTTCTCAATTAGCCACCGGAGAGCAGAACTGCACAACGTTGAGATACATGAGGTTCGTGTCTTGGCATTGCTCTGCTTTTGGTGCCGTGTTTTTTTAAATGCACGTCACCTGAATGCAACGCATTCTGCGCTGGTCTCCATGATGGCAAATTATATAATAATGATATAATATAATGTGTGACAGTAGCAAAGTTCCATTAATCTGTTTATCGAGACCTCCAGTTGCGGTTCGGTGTGGGTTCGTGTAACAAGTACTTGTTTAGGTATTAATTGCGATGATTGTGTATTTTTTTTTTTTTTTACTATATGTATTATTTTCAGTGGTAGATTGTTGTCTGAGTGAGGGATTTATTTAAAAGATCCTGCAGTTGCAATTGCATAGTCTCACTTTAAGTGAAAGGGGACCTGTAAACGCCGCAGTGTAAAAGTGAAATTCTACATTCTGACCTCTAATTAAGTCAAATTGTTGTCAGAGTTGTTTTTTTGTTTTTTTCGGCCCACTTAGGGGCAGAATGCTAAACATCACATGCAGAGATTTGACATGTTTGCTGTAAAAACCGATACAATGATCTGAAACACACTACAAAGCTCCACAGATCAAATAGACAGAAAGAGATTTAAGCTCTGAATATCAAAAGTACTCATTGAACAGACAATATAACAGATAATTATTCTTATTCTCTTTATTATCATATTATTACAGTACATTGTTTAGGCTGGATTATTGCATTATTCCTTATTATCAGGCTGGCCCAATAAGTCCCTGAGGACTCTCCAGCTGATCCAGAATGCTGCGGCACGTGGACTGACAGCCGCCGCCATGGGCCCGCATGACTCTCATCACTGCAGTTATTATTAGTCAGAGTTCTGTTCTGCAGCGTCGTGTTTCTTCATTTAGGCCACGGTTTGGGCAGACTTAAGAGTGCCAGTGGTTATTATTCCCATGTTTCTCACGGCGTAAGAGCAGATTCTACCCCCACCTTTTCACCTTAATGACTGTCCAAGCGCATCATTTTACACCCACTTCCCCCCCTGAAACTCTGAGCGAGGATCAGCGGCTGGTCACGCAGGGCGCGAAAGCTTTTAGGATAGGCTTTGCAGTGGTGACCGCAGACAGCTACACATCTTGTGGGCAAAACCGGTACATGCGGATAATATCTATGGCATATTTACCGTAATGCATAACTAGCCGATTACACTGGGGAACAATTTGAAAAAAAAATGTTCTGTTGAGTTAGATTTTTATGCTGATTAAAAGTAAAATTGGCATGCTGATTCCAAAATTGCAGTCAGTTTTTTTTCTAGCACGTCAAGTGTTTTCTCCACAGCTTACCCTCCAGATAAGCAAAACTCCACTGATTAGCTGTAGTAAGACTTGCCAGCTGATTACGATTGGACTCATCTACAGCTACGAGGCAACTTGTTTGTGCGGTCACAATTGAGGCAGTGCGGTGAGAGGTGTGTGCAGCTCCCAATAGGTCAGTACTATCACACACATATCTGTTAAGTGCAGTATTTTTCATATTTTTTTAAGAAAACGGGGATCCTATAGTTCAAAAACTTGACGTGATAGAGAAAAACTGAAATCAATTGTGGATTCGGCACCCAAAAATTAGTTAAAAACAGCTGTCAGACCTAACTCAAAACAAAAATTGTGTTCCCCAGTGTTATATATACTAATGAACACGACGCTCTTGTACCAATAGATTTTCTGCACCCTGCAACTATGACTAATTCCACAAGGGAGCAGCAGAGAGTCTTTTATTGGGGTTATGTGCTCAAGCATGCATTCATTGTAGGCATTCAAATATCTGAGTGGCAACACAATAAACTCTTAAACTTGTTTTTTTTTTTGTCATTACCGGATGAATTTGCCTAATCTTCATAGGCTCTTTGGGATGCAGCAAAAACACAAAGCTCACGGTTTAGGTCTCAACTTTGAAACGAGCTTGTTCACCTCAAGCACCTTGACCTTGAATCCGCGCAGAGAGGCCCACCGATACGAATGTCCAATGCGTCTGTGCAACCTCAGCAATCCGTCCTTTCGACAAATTGAAGAACGACGGGAGTCAACAGCGAGGAAAGAGAGTGGTAAGCGCGCACCAACGAGGAGCAGTCGCCGTCGTCGACCGTTTGCTTGGCCAAGCTGATCGTGGAGGTGTCATCTCAGACGGCCGTGACAAATGGAAATCTGCTGAGGTTCCATGACGCCGCCTCTCCTTTAGGGGACCCTGCAGAGCTTGTTAGGCACAGAGGTGACGTGCAAAGTAATCCTAATTGGGCCTCGGTGACGGGGAGAGAGGGGGCCTTTTTGCTCATTAAAAGAAGAAAGTTTGCCATCTTTGTTAAACGGAGAACTTACCGTCTGAAGGTTTGTCCTCTGAACGAAATATTAGAGCTCGAGCAATTTACGAGGCGTTGGTGAGACACAGAGAAGGACGCTGTCGTCTTACACAAGAGCTCCGTCCTCGGGGGAAACCAACGGGAGCCTTAACACACCACACACACACACCACACACACACACACCACACACACACACCACACACACCACACACACACACACACACACGGCAAGGCAACAATGGGGGCACGAGTGTGATCGCCACAGCGCGTGTTGTCGTCTCATTTCCCTCATTTCCCAACAAAGCGCTGGATGATCAAAGGGATTGGGCCGGCGGTGAAGTGTGTGTGTGTGTGTGTGTGGGGGGGGGGGTGCTCACACATACTGAACAGCGCTGTCATTCGGAGGCCGAGACACAAGACGCGATGCGTGAAACGCAACAGTGCAGGAAATGGACGCATTTAAATGTCAGAACAAACAGGAATATGACAGAAATGGAAAAATATGAGGAGAGAGCCAAACAGGTGATAGAACATGGTGTCTTATTTGAAATGGCCTGACAGTTGAAGAATTGCGTGGACCAGAACGGAAATGTCTCAACTCAACTTGGATGCTTGATCGAGTCCCCCCCCCCCCCCCCCCCCAACCCCCCTCTGGACGCATTGTGATGCATTCGATCACTCTACTTTGTGTGATGTGAGGCGCCGTCGTCAGGTCAAAGTTTCAGGGACCAAGCAGTGAGGCAATGAGGACTAAACAAGAGTCCTCAGGGGATTTAAGAGATTTAAGATTTAAGAGTCCTCAGCCCTCAGCCGCACCTTTTGCTGTACCAGGAAGGAACCTCCCCTCCCCCACCCCCCCCACCCCCCTCCAGACAACCCACGGTAACTCAAACACAAAGAAACAAATGCTCAAATATGACAAATTACCAATCAAACAAACGCTGATGTTCCTTGACAAAAGCGTTGTTGACTGCAGATGGAATGACCTGAGCACAGCTTCACAAAACGATTGAGGTGAGAGAGATTTCACGGGATGTTTGTAAATTTGATTAACTGCAAATGCGCTCGGGAGTTTGCGCCACTTCAACACGACATAAACGTTTGTGGCGGGTTCTTTCGCGATCGACGGTGCTTAATAATGTAAAAGTGCTAACTCACTGGATGTAGGCTGTTGGTAGAACTCTGCGACTATTGTTCAGTTGGAAAGGTAATACAAACAAGACCACAGACCACTTCGTTTGTTCTTGGCTTCACCGCTGGGAGAAAGGCATGTGTCGTCCTGCTGGATGCATCATCCACAAGAGTTTATAGCAACACGGTGTTTCTTTTTAGATTGAAGCAATCCCTACAAGTGCAGGTATGTAGTGTGTGTGTGTGTGTGTGTGTGTGCTTTTTTCACATGATTTTTATTCGACGTGAGTAAAAAAAAAAAGCACACTGCAGACATGAACAAGCTGGCTCAACTTAAAATAGTTTGTAACCTGGCTGCAGTTTGTGCTTATCCAAGTTCCGTTGTCTTAAAATAAGAAGTTAAATCAGCCAGTTTTTTTTTTTTCGCGGTGACACAAACGCGGCATGTGACGCCGTGCTAACCTACGTTCTAGCTGCGACCACACGGCTAACCAACCCAGCAAACCTGGATCGATGCGGTTCAGCTCACCTCCATATGTCTGAGGAGATGCTCCGATTCGGATTTGAACCCTGGTCACCAAGTGACGGTGTTGACACGGGGGGGAAAAAAACGTCCAGATCCAGAGTCTGAAGTCTCCGAGTCCAGCGGTCTATTCGTAGAGTGTCCGAGTTCGTAAGTAGCTCCAGGAAACACACCCGCCACTCATTCAGAATAGTTGTTGTGATAGCTTATTTGAAATGTGTTGATAAAGATGAATCGCTCGACTGCGGCGTAGAGTACTTTAAAGGCTCCGTCGTGACGTCAGCCGTTGGTTTGTGGACTGCTGTTTTGAAGTCTCGAGTTTGGCTTTTTTCTTCATGTTTGGAGGACGCTGCGCGCGTACCACCTGTACCGGCGACGCGACTGCACCTGGCCTCCTGGCTACGCCGTGTCAAGCACAGGGTTCTCGTACCTCCTTCGACGGGCAACTTCAAGGGCTTTTTTTAAGGCTTCCCTCGAAATTCAAGGGCCGAACACGGCATTCTGACGGGGATCAAGGTTAATTACCGCTGCAACACTGAGATTTATAATGAGAACTGGCTGGCTTTACAGACGCTCACAGACGGCAATTAAAAAGAGAGAGAGAGAGAGAGAGAGAGGCTCGAATGTAACTTCTCGATTGTGCCGTGTTGCAGTGATGGCAGGCTATGTGGCCTCTTGCCTTCTCTAACACAGCACAGCAAAATGTAATAACAGCGTAAGATGAGTGACAGAGACTTATCTAAGAACTGAAGAGCTAACCAACTCCTCGCTTATTTCATTAGCAACTTCAACTTCAATGTCTATTCTTGCGCAAAATATATAAATTCAAGCAATTTGAACCAATTAAACACACGTGAATCAAATAAAAAGTAAGTGTCATTCAGTAGGTTACTGATTTCCTACAAAACTTTTTCCTGTGGTGATGGCATCCTACCGTTCCTGCTTCAGTGGTTGGGAAGCCCCCCCCCCCCCCCCCCCCCCCCCCTTTACTCGGAAACCAAACTGCAAACTTCACCCTGGTCCCATCTGCCAGCATCGGCAGCCGCTCTCTCTCTTGTTGGTCCAAATCAGGTCACAGGTCGGATCTCGGGTTCTCCTCAGAACCAAGTGGATCCACTAAGACCAGTCTTTGTTGGCTCTACGGGGGGGTTGCCCACACATTTCTGGCTTTTTGGATTTCAAATGCCGTTGAGCTGACTTGAATTGAAATGAGCTGAGGTAGCTAAAAAGCTAAAAGCATTTTTACAGTACGCCACCAGGATCCTCCAAAACAACTTCCTGTGCTTTTGGAAACGTCAAACGGGCTGGTCATAACTTATTCCACACAGCATCCAAATGTATGAAGTGCAAACGACCGTGAGTCGGCAGCATCAAAGACCTTCAGGACATTTCTCAGTCTCCTCTTCAGCCTGCACCACTGAACCTCATCTGGACCACTAGATTATTTCTTTCAGACGTTTTTTTCTGTCCCTCTTTCTACCTTTTTCCCAGATGATCACCAAAACTGAGTCATTTGCTAGGATTATCTTTAAATGAATGAAACAGTGTGAGTAGTTTAAACAGACTACGGGCTTTCCTTGCGTTATTGGCTGTAACAGCATAAGTGCCTGTGTGTTTATGTTGCCAGGGATTAAGTGAATGGAACCTTTTTATAATCACTCAAGTAAAACTGGGCGGAAATGACAACATGACAGGAAATGCAGCGCCGGCAGAAACATTGAATTCTACTCAAAAAGAACATCATTTGCCCTTGGCGGCACGCCATCTGCATCCAAGGACAGATCAGTTCCCTCTTGGGGGGGAAAAGCTTTTTTTTCGCTGCAGCCTGCCTGGCCTACTCATCCATTGCAAAACTGTCAGAGCGTCACAGTAAGGAGCGCAGCAATTTTAAAAGGAAGGGAAGAGGTGACCGGACATTTCTCGGACTAGCCTCTCCGCTGAACGCACGGAGAACGGATTGGCGTCAACCCTCCCACCCGACTCGTGTGAAACGGCAAACAAACGCCCTCAAAATGTCGAAGTAATGCAGCGTTGTTGGGATTATTAATGTGAGTTTACACTTTCCACCACTGCCAGACAAGGAAGGCCTAACATAGAGGCGCTATTGAGTTGCATATATAAAGGCCTCACTTTGCTACAAATGAACCACTTTATACAATTTACTGTCCCACCACAGTTTTGCCGTTTCTCTGTATACATATATATATATATAAATATTTGTAGCTATGATGTATTTTCCACTATTTGATTAAAGCAAAAGTGTTAACAGCTGCAGCTTCTTCCCTCAGGCTGCGAGACTCCTCGAGTCATCCTCCGTACTCCACCATAAATAATATCCTCAGTGGGGGTTTTTCTTTTTCTTTTTTTGTACTGATAAATATATTAAAAGCCTGCCTTCATTGCCCCCTCCTGGCTGCATTCCACCGACATTCCCCCGACCTCTCTCCAAGAATGTGTCTTCCAAAGTGTCGACGTGATGAATCACACAAGCGGTGCACTCTTTTGCGCAGCCTCTCCTGGAAAGGTGTGGCGCTCGTTGTGCGTCCGAAAAAGCGACAGAAGTAGTTGTGAAGAAGGTTAAAAAAAAAAAGAAGAGGGCTTGAGACAGAAGACCAAACCAAAGAGGAGTTTAAGTTTGGGAAAAGTTTGGATCTCGGCCTCCGCTACATCACTTTTGACCACTCCTTACGGAAGCATCCCTGGAGAACCCCTTTACGAAACTACAGTGAGATCTATAGTTCATCAAGGAACAAAGCCATTGCAGTGTTTTTCGAAGTTATGCGGGTCGCATTACCCACTATGTGTTGCATTCACACTCCTTTTTGGGCCAAGTTTCAGAGCTATGATATGAATTGTCAGCCAATCAGATGCAAGCATTTTCCCGTAGCCAAGGTGAGCTCATTTCGCAGCGCCACCAAACTTTTCCTGTCGCCAAATTTAAACGCGTTGATGTGTGGAGTCCAGTAAAGGGATGCGTACGCGTTGAGACAAACGGTTGGCGACGGCAAACACAGCAAAGCGCACAGTAACCGCAGAGGGAACACTCAAGCCTGCTGACAGCAGCAGCTCAATCGACTGAGCAAGACGGGAGGAAATGGTGTTCAAATGTGCCCAAGTGTTTGACAGCTGCACTCTCGTTCGATCCCGCAAGTCTGACAGTCAAAGCGTTCCAGGTAGTGCGTTAGGAGGAGAGGCACTGCGCCGCGACCGAGGCAAACATCAGGTGGTTAACGTATCAGTCGGTTCCTGCTCGTCATTCCGCAATATCTACGAGACAAAACCAGCTCGTGAGTTTATCAGATGCATCATCATCAGTGGTTCTACTAATGGCCTTCCCGAGTACACTATAATTGCTCGAGATCTTCAAACAAATAATAAAGCTGCTGTGAAAAGACAGTGGATGAAATACATGCAACAGATTCAAACCCCTGTTCTTGACCACTCCAAAATCCTATGGTTGGCAGTTCATAAGCTGATTAGAATAAGCCCCTTTAAGCAAAAGTATTCATCCCTGTGGCATAACCTGGATATAATCATAGGGAGAAATGGGTAAAGGAGATGAGCACCACCTGGGCTCCGACAATATTGCTTACTTACTTGCAGCTCAGAAGTTGTGTGTTTTTTACGGGTTTGACGGGTCGAAGCTGTTCCACCACCCGACAAAATGTTACAAAATGTTGTGGTGGGATTTGAAAGTGTGAAAATCTAAAGGTGTACACGCGAATGGGCTTGGGGGAAGACGGGGATTAAGAGCTCTTAGCATCTCTAGTGGTGGTAAATATGTTTAGAGAGGCTAGAAGAGGGGGAGGTATGTTATACAAGATCCTTCATAGAATTTCCGACACACCTGCAAGGTTAAAAGATGGGGCTAACTGATGGCAGCAGTCGTTGGGGGTGTAAGAGAACAGAAGGTCCGATGTGCCAGGACCGAATCCAGCACAGGTGAATATATCCCATACGGGTCTTGTGGCGATCATCAGGCTGGTCCATGGGTAATTGGATGAGACTCGGAGAAACGTGCTGCAAATTCACAAACAACACTGTGTAATCATCTGTATTGTTGCGTCCTTAACCATTGGCAGGATACCACGGAAGAGGGAGCACTAGCCATCGCCGGCCTGGTGGGTTCCACGGATCCCCTCGGCGTCCCCAAGGCATCAGCGTACAGCCGACGCCCCGGAACAATGCAATGGAGGCCGTACGTATTCTCTCACTTGAAAGCTCCCGCATTCCGGTTTACTCTTGTTGGCGCTGTTTCTTGTTTGAACGTCGGCAACACAGCCGCGCCAGACTCCAAGCCGACTCTCGGCTCACTTTAAATTCTTTGCACCGGCGCTGTCAGTTCTCTCCGTGCTGGGGTTGGGATGTCACTGCCTTAAAGCAAAGAAAGAACTTTCACGGCCTTCGCGCTCTCTGGCCTTTGGTTTTACAGGAAAGTTTTATATTTCTGTTCAACAACATTTTCACATTCAGTACATTTCTCGTTTTATCTTTTAGATCTTCAGACAGCTTGAGGGGGTTTAAAGATTTACCAGTCTTATCCTTAAACGTGGCAGCAAACTTGAATCCACCTTCCACCTTCAAACCTTGACACTTTTCTCGTATTTTGAGCAACTTCACCCTCACGTCCATTCTCCGGTCTGTCTCTTCTGTCTCCTGTGGGGATTCTTCAGGCTAACCCCCCCCCCCCCCCCCCTTGCTTTGGCTACCTCCCAGAGACATAGTTTAACTTCGATGGCAAATCAATAGTCCGCAATTCAAATTCTTATAAACAAGGCCAGATAATGGTGTCAAACACAATCGCCGTTCTTGACTGTGATCCGTTTCGTCACGTTGATTTCTTTTACAAATTTGAATTTCCCCCAGAAACCATCAGCACTCCATCCTCCATCCTCTCCATGACCTGCCACCTGCCCCTGGGGGCTTTTATATCTTATTACTGAAAAACAAAGCTGTGTGGGTGGGGAGAGCGGTAACAAATGGACCGATCTTAATTCATCTACCTTGTGACTTAACCAAATGTCTTAATTCTCCAATACAGCTTGTTTGTTAATAAGTTTGCAATTGAGTGCAATTTGAGATTGGCAGTAGCAGATTCTAATAATAATAATAATAATAATACTTTCAGCACACAAAAAACACTCACAACAACTGATTAAGAAAAATATATTTTTAATTATATTATAATCATTTCTCTGGTACACTTCCATTTTTTTGTTTTTTTACTGAGTTTCTTTGCTCTGAATGTTTCTTTGCAAGTTGTTGATCAACTTTGGGCAACTTAACCCTCAAGTCAATTTCAAGTCAGTTTTATTCATATAGTGCAAATATCACAAATCACAATTTGCCCCAGGGGGCTTTTACAATGCCAATACCAATAGTCTGCCTTGCGAGGCGTTTGTGGAACGTCTGTAAATTTGGGGCTGAATAAAATAACCTGGGTCACATTAACGTTTCTCATTCACAGCCATTGCCACTTGATTGTGTGCAGC
>NC_092193.1:21966681-22086681 GCF_043641665.1 Enoplosus armatus | reverse complement strand
CTGTGTGGGGCGGGGGTCTGTCGCTGCATTGACACGAATGGACAACCCAGTGAGGGGAGTTGGAGGCTGACTTGGATCTGCAGTCCAACTAGGAACAAAAGAGCTCAGAGTACTGTAGTTTGAAAGCTAACACTTCTGATGTGCTGCTTTAACCTGCGTTCATATTTTTTATTTTTTTTTTGTGTGTGTGTGTGTGTGTGTGTGTGTCCACCCGACGAGGTTTACGTTCTCCCTTTTAGCTCTGGTTTTGGTCTCCGCCAACTCCTGAGGAAAGGTCGTCTTTTTGGCTGCTTGTTCCCGAATGTTTGTTCACCAGCCAGTGGGTGACTTTGTCTGATGTTTGGCGGTGGGCAGGTGTAGGCAGCGTATGGTGAGTTTCTTTTTTTTTTTCAGAGATTTTTGGCAACAAAAAAAAAAAACAGCAGGAAAACCAAAACAATGAGCTGAAAGACGCTAAAACGTTCTGTAGCGCTGGAGGGGTGAGTTATAGCCTGGCGATGACTTCCTGTGTTTGGTTTGTCACTACAAGCGACCCCTTTCATATATATGACATGTATTCGTTTAAAAAAAAAAAAAGTGCAGCTTTGGTGCAGCTTTAAGTTGGGACCATTAGGGCTGTAAATCTTCCTCAAATCCTCAAAAGTCAGACGATAAATAATGACAATTCAGGTAAAAATGTATTTATTACAGAGGTGCAATAAAATAAATACCATCTCAATTATCTCAATACCAGCTTCTGTCTTTAAACCATTAAATTAACTAAGCTCCATCTACTCTTTTAATAAGTGTCCATAAACCAAAAACTACTTAGTTAAGTCATATATTAGTCCAATAACCAACTCACAGGCATATAAAGGCAGTTTTCCTTGTCTTAGACTTCGTTATTTAGTGTCAATCAGTGATGAGAGGGAGCTCATGTTTGGAACTGGGGAAAGAAACCTGTTAACACACTCGTGGGATATTTCTTGATATGCTAATATGTCATGCTAAGTGGGAGTTAAGATCTCTGATTTGTGATGTAAATGTTCAGTTCCGCCATCGTGATGAAGAGCAGTCACGAGACACTTGAATAGCCACACTGTAAGCAGTCTGAAATAAGTCGGCAACGAAGCAAGAAACGTACATTGACGTCAGTAGGATTGAAATAGGGACCGTAACTTGCTCGGTTAGAGCTGATATGATCAGTCAATAAAAGAAATTGGCAATTAACAACAACTCTATAAATGTATTCATTGTGTAAGTGTGAGGATTTCCTGCTTTTCTCTGTTTCTCTGTAATTGTGAATTGAGTACTTTGGGTTTTTGAAGATGTTACTGTGGATTTCTTACTTTTTTCTGACATTTTACGGATTAAATAATTGATTAAGAGTATAATCCAGATGATCTGTTTGAATCACGTATTTCAGCACTATACTCTACGTCTTTATTACTCGCGTCGTTATTTAGAGGTTGTTATATAGGTTATACAGTTTTGTGGTATAGTTCATATTGTAAAACTGTATTGAATATAGCGTGTAGTGGTGAACCGGGGCTCGCAGGTTTGAAGAACTCAACAGAGTGCAAGTTTAACCTTGAACAGCTTGCCACAGCTGTGGGCTGAGCGTAGACACTGCAAAAGACATCCATGCTCTCACAATAGAGAGTAGCCACACATCACTGAATTTTGTTGTGGTTTAGTATTACCAGAGACTCTGCTGCCTCTGCCTGGTGATACTGTGACTGTTGCACACTGAAGAATGTGCTGAATAAAATATCAGAACGGTCGTGTGATGTTGGACATGACAAAGATGCACTTTTCCATTTTTCTCTCAGAGAGATAGAAACTCCTCCTTCCTGGAAATAGTTAGACTATATATCAAGTGGCTCTGCTCTGATTTTCTAATAGCACTTTGTTGGTGTTCACACATGCATATTAGTCTTAAATAGACATTATGGATACCAAATGCATTCATGGTGTAGTATGAGTGCCCCAAACATTACAGCCATGTGTGATTGCGCATTATATCAGCCCAATGCTGTAACATCCTCGACTCGCCCATACAACTCGAGTTCCAGTCACTATATCTCAGCAAAGACTTCTCATTCGTGCTGAAGAAAACATTGAAAGCTACGAAAAGAAAGCTAATAAGTGGACCTTGAGGTGGGATTTGTTGTTCAAATTATCTCTCTCTCCAAGGTCACACGTGTAACTTGATCCTTGATCTGGTATAAGACTCATTATAAGACAATTCATAGGTTGTTACATTTTTGATTGCTTGGATTTCCATTGAGAGCATGGATCAGAGTAGAAACATCAAAGCTCAGTGCTCTTGTGAAATGCAAATTTTGTTTTTTAGGAGAGTGGAACAAACCTTAAATTAAGAAAAGAGGTCTGTGTACCCTGGAGAAGAAGACCTTGTTTGCGGCAGAGCCGATGGCATACAAGATGGTATCATCGGCATAAAAATGGACTTTGCAATGCTTAGTTGAAAAATAAGTATAATTTTTGGCATAGAGCGGATAGTAAGGGGCGCAATGTTGACTCCCTTACCAACCATTTGGGGACGTGATTTGAAACCATCGGCAGCAACAGTCTGAATTCTACCAGAAAGATATGGTTGAGAGTTAGTAAGTAGACCTTGAGTTTGGATTTTGTTTTTGTCCAGTAGCATTACTGATGTTGGACTATAAGGCCCTGAAAACCGGGAATGCCGTTTCTTTATGGATCTGGCTTTATACGTATATCAGGAAACAGGAAGTGATTGGCGGAGAGGTGCTTATGTATTGGCCTACGTTTCAAAGTAAAAGTTCAGCTTAAGTCACACAATGAAGGAATTCATCTGTGGAGTTCCAATGGTACCTACGCATACACGTGGTATCAGGTTTGTGCAAAAACGTTACTCAATTATATAAGATGTCAACATAACCTGAATGATGCTGATGACCTCCCCACCAGAGAAAAAAAAAATCAGGGAAAATTAGAGACTGATAAATAGTGGGAGGAAAGATTATGCTGCTCCCATAATGTACTTCATGCCCCAGTGGACCAGCCAGATGTGAACAGCCCCGATGCTGCTGCTTCTAATTCAGCTGTGATCGCCCTCAGCAATAGGGGAACGCAGCGGTGGCTCTTCATAATGGAATTAATTTAGTTAAACAAACACAATTCAGCGTCACTAACGAACTGCGTGACCTAACGCTCTTATTCACCTTCAGCAGCAGTGCCAGCCTCTCAGGGCTGGTCTCTGTCAGAGGAAACAGTCTTGACTGGGGCTTCAGCTGTGGCTACAGAAAACAATTGGGGCAAGAACAAGGCCTGGAAAGATGGCCTGCATCTTAGTCCCCCCCCCCCCCCCCCCCCCGCCCTCAAAGAACACTGCCTGGAAGCCTCAGAGCGCACATCTCTTTTAGCTCCACTCCACTTATTCCATGTCCTGTGCTATAACATCGTAGCACTTACTATGACTCTAGTGTACCACCACCACTATGTGTACATTCTAAAAACTAAAGATGGCTCTCTGAACATAAGGGCCTTTACAGATTAAACTGTTTTTTGTTTTTTTTAATATTAAACAGTTTAAGTTTAGCACTCAGAAACTGAGCTAATCTGCTTCATCTGCACTGTGAGGCGTTATCATTAGTATATTGCTCAATTCTGACTGATACTTGGAAATATGTGACAATCGCCTTTTTTCCAACATCAAACCAGTAGGAAGAGCTCCGACAAAACACGCCATACAGAAATATTTCATGTGAAGCAGTAGTGTAGTTCTAACTTTGACAGACAGTGAGCTCAGGTTAAAAAAGGAACATGTGTGTTTAGGGTTTCTGACCTCGTCATGTGGTAGCAGTAGATGCCTGAAGCTTTACTCAAGCAAAAGTACCCCCTTACAAGTAGAAGTCCTGCTTTTAAATTCTTATTTACGTTAAAGTAAACAAGTAATATTAGCTAAATATGCTTAAAATACTAAATGTAAAAGTACGTGTCCTGCAAAAAATATATATTTTTGTTGCTGCAGCAGGTCAAGGTGGTGCTAGTTTTAACTACTTTGTACACAGTTGGGTAGTCCGGTGCTCCTCAACCTAGGGGACAGCATCTAGGGGACCCTCCAAAAGGGGCCACAAGATAAATCTGAGGGGTCATTAGAAGATTAATGGGAGAGGAAAGAAATGAAAAAACAAAGTTCTGCTATGTATATAAGTGTATGTATACTGCAGATGTCAAATAAGTATTGAAAATGATTATTTATTGTTATAATGTAATTATTTTTAATCATATTCAAAGTAAATGTACTCAATTACATTCCAGCCCATGGGGTTCGCAATTCATAAATAGAGTGACACCAATGAAGTGCATCCACCTCTTGAGCATGAGTTCCTCCAGTGACCAGTTTTCACAACTGAAAAACTCTCCAAATGAGTCATTATTCACTACTATCACTACTACTACTACTACTACTACTACTACTACCAGTAAGCAGCACTGACTGCAACGCTGCTGAGCGGCACTCCAGTTAATGTACAAGGAAGGACTGTGCAGCGGTGCATCTTGGATTTATTTTGACTTCAATGAACTGAAGTTTCTTACTTTACAGCCTCCTGACGTTGACTTTTTCCTCTCTTGAAAGGAGTTCACCTTCCCTCCAGTGAGCTCGGGTTTTCAGCATTCTCACCAACATTCTAAAGCAAATCACTAAAGCACTAATGCCCTATAAAGTTTGAGTTTGGGTATCGGAATCTATATTTGGTCAGATCGGTGCATCCCTGATTTTGAACGTGACATTTTGCAGAATTAGCCTCTGGTGATTTAGTCCATGTCAGACCCGCTTTGACCCTGAAAGGAGGGGCTCCTGTTTGAATTTCCATGACATTGACTTCTCAACTCAGTTTTTTTCCTGGGGGGGTTTATGGAGAGATTCCTGGACTCCATAGCTTGATTTTTGCCGTGACATGCTGTGAAGTTCCAATGTCAATATATGAACTTGCCTCAGATGAACTCAGAGAAAGCAGGATGTGTTGAGTCCAGACTAAATAAAGGGTCTGAATACAAACTGTGTACAGGAGGTGTTTTTGTCCTTCAAATGTGATTAACTTTCAAGGCAACCGTGCAGATTGAAAAAAAAATCTATTTTACATCAAGGCTGCAACTCAATGTGGGGGGAAAAAAGCCGACCATGAATAAGTAAATAAATAAAAAAAAAAATCCATATTTCCTGTCAAACTGCTCTTGCCATCATGACGGAAGTGCTGGTGATGGATGGAAAGGAATGAGAGCAATACATTGGCAGCGTGGAGCGTTTTCTGTGTGGCTCCAATCGGGGCAGCTCGCCTTGTTCCACCTCAGTGGAAGATTGATGACTTCTGGGTTCTGGGATTTGCACCTGTTTCCACTCCCCCCCCCCCCCCCCCCGCTGTCTTCCTCTCTCCCCTCTACATGCTCTGTTCCCTCTCCTTCAGTTAAGTCGTTTTATTGTCATTAGGGCCCGAGCGCTAACTGGTGGGAGGACCCTATTGAAACTGAAGGTAAACCGAATTATTATTATTCTACTATTATTCGATAAATCGCATTTTTTTAAGGTGCTAAAGGCGCTCACGAAACGTTGCACGTACGTCAGAAGTGGTGAAAGTGTATGGGTTTTATGGGTCTTGGCTTAATAGCGCCTCCTGCAAACTTTCAGTGAAGTAGCCTTCGCTGTACGTTTCACCGAGATGTACGAAATGTGGGAGCCATACCCTAAACCCAAGACATCTACGTGTCAATATTGAGTTATAATCGTAGCGCCGCCTACTGGCAACAGGAAATGACATGTTTTATACACTGCTCAAAAAAATTAAGGGAGCACATCGGAAATTGATGAACGAAATACATATTCAGTTCCAAAATCTTTACTGTACATTGTGTAATTCATCGAGAACAAAATAACGTACCAACGGTCGATGGAAACCAAAATCACCGATTGAAGGCTGGATTCAAAATTGCACCGAAAATTGAAATCACAGGCTGATCCAACTTGCGTGAATTTCATCACGGCAGCTCATGATGTGACTCAGTAGTGTGTATGGCTCCCTCGTGCCTGTATGCACTCCTGACAACGTCTGGGCATGCTCCTGATGAGACGGCGGATGGTGTCCTGGGGGATCTCCTCCCAGACCTGGATCGAGGCATCAGTGAGCTCCTGGACAGTCTGTGGTGCTAGTTTGCGGCGTTGGATGCACCGATAAATAATGTCCCCAGAGGTTCTCAATTGGATTCAGGTCTGTGGAACGTGGGGGCCAGTCAATGGCTTCAATTCCTTCATCATCCAGGGACTGCCTACACACTCTGGCCACATGAGGCCGGGCGTTGTCGTGCACCAGGAGGAACCCTGGGCCCATTGCACCAGCGTAAGGTCCGACACTGGTTCTGAGGATTTCATCCCGGTACTTAACAGCAGTCACGGTACCGTTGGCTAGCACGCAGAGGTCTGTGCGACCTTCCAAGGATATGCCTCCCCAGACCATCACTGACTCACCACCAAACCGGTCATGCTGGATGATGTTGCAGGCAGCATAACGTTCACCGCGGCGTCAGTTGCACGGTGCTGGGCTGTGAGCACGGGTCCCACTAGAGGATGTTGGGCCCTCATGCAGTCTGTTTCTGGCAGCTTGGTCAGAAATATGCACACCAGTAGCCCGCTGGAGGTCATTTTGTAGGGCTCTGGCAGTGCTCCTCCTGTTCCTCCTCGCACAAAGGAGCAGATACCGGTCCTTCTGCTGGGTTGATGCCCTTCTGCTACCCTGTCCAGCTCTCCTCGGCCCGTCTCCTGGTACCTCCTCCACGCTCTTGAGACTGTGCTGGGAGACACAGCAAACCTTCTTGCGACGGCACGTATGGATGTGCCATCCTGGAGGAGCTGGACTGCCTGTGCAACCTGAATGGGCTGCAGGTACCGCCTCATGCTACCAGTAGTGACGAGGACACTAGCAGACTGAAAACCTAAGTTGCTCCCGATGGAGGCAAGGAGGAAGACACACTATAAGGCACTATGAGGAAGACCTTCTTATATAAGTGGACACCATTTATTGTAGCATGGGCCAAAATACAAAATGATACAAAATGAAGTAGAGGGATGACACTCCGTTTCGGCTATCAGAAATAATCAATATTTATACTAAATAACCCTCCACTTAGAAAAGGGAAAAGGCCAATTCATTAATTCAGTCTGTTTTAAAAAGGTTGACTTGTGTACAGTGATCGTAATACTTCATTCACACAAACCACATAATAATCAAGTTCGTTATAAATAAAAGGTTTATTAAGCTCACTGACTGAACACATGCAACCATGAATCAGTGGAATGAATACAGCGACGAACAGTTAAGTAATGCATGAATGAAGCCATTAAAGGCCCCGTATGATGCTCGTTTCCAGCTCTGTGTTTTTATTCTGGGACTCCACTAGAGCAGCTCTGCATGATTCACAGTTGAAAAAAGTCCTGATGTATCTTCTCCTGGCCCTTCATGCAGCCCCTCAGCTCAGCCCCCCCCCCCCCCCCCCCCCCCCCGCTCTCTGTCTGAAACAAGCCGTTTGAGACAAACTGAACAACCTCCAAACACTTGAAGAGTAGTTCCTGAGCAGAGCGCTCTAATAACTCAGACAGAGTTGAGCGGGTGGAGGAGCGTCCCTGTACTTGGTGGGTGGTGTACGGTGACTGTATAATTGTGACATCACAACCTTATTGAAGTCCAGCGTCCTAATACGGTGTTCATTTCTCCGTGGACTGAGCGTTTTGATCCTTCCCCAGTATTTATACAGCACCCAGATCTGCTTTAGAATCAAACAAGACACGGACGTGTCACTCTCTACAATATGGGACCTTTAATACAACAACAGACAATTAATGCACGGAATGAGGACCATTTTAGACCAGATGACGCAGTGAAATGATCATCTTGGCAAGCCGTATTAACTTGTGCGAACACGGCAAACGGCTAAGCAGCTGAGAGGTTATTGGGAGGCACAAGTGAAACATTTTAACATGATTGTGTTGAAGGGAGATCCTCCTCATGACTTCATGCTAAATTAGGCTACTTTTTTTAGAAATATATCGCGTCAGCCCCCACGATGGCGGGAAAAGTAAAAGTTTCCCCCCCGGTGTTTCAGATGGCCAGGGGAGACGTTGTGCTGGAAGGGAGGAAGGAGGCGCGCTTCGATTCTCTTGAGGGCCAGCTTTCGGGCACCCCCCGCGTGCCTGCTGCTCGGCTTGGATGGTCGGGATGATAACGTCTTCAGACAGGCAACCCCACTTGACTGGGTGGGCAGGATTAAAAAGTTTCTTCAGTTCCAACTTCTGGAACAAGAACTCTCTTCTTTCAGAGAGAGCTCCTGCTCTCAGAGTCAGCACGTTTTGTGTTTTAAGCACTCTTTAGAGATGTACAGCAATAGCAATGGTAGCGGCGGCGGAGAGTCTTAAGGGACTTGCTGGGGCAGCCCGATGACGAGGAATTGCAGTAATCCAGCCGAGAAGTAACAAATGTGTAGACTCTTTTCGGGGGTTTGCGTGTTTTCTACTGTGCATCTGTCTTTGTTCCTAATTGTGTCGTTAACTGTAGATTCAATCTGACTGTTGTCTCTTACATAAAAGTGGAGAAGAATGGCTGAGGCACATGGGTACTGTGATATTTATATATATATATATATATATATATATATATATATAGAGAGAGAGAGAGAGAGAGCCATCTGCCAGCTTGTATTTTAATTTAAACTGACGGCCATAACACAAACCCATAGCACTGTTGAATCACCCGTGAGACTCCTGTTCCTACATTCCTACAAAACCTTTAAATGGGAATTTACAGTGGGGGCAAATGCTTCTGGAACAACCCGCAGCAGCGATTGACTGATTGACTGTAGCAGTCGGAAAGCCGCTACAGTCAAGCCTGTTAAAGCAGGCATTTGGCCATACTGCTAATGACACACGGCGCTCCCGTTCCTGGAGGTATTCTGTTGCTAATCCATACGCGGCGGAATCTGTTTTTGCCGGAAAAATACTTGTTTGTTGCTTTTCACGTGTTGTTTGGAGGAACGTTCAGCATGCGATGGTGTGCTGAGGCGTGGGCAGAATCTAAATATAGAGTGGAATGAAATATGCAACAAAAAAAAAAGACTGCATCTGCAAGTTGTGGCAGGAATCTACAGTATGTCTTCTCACGTACACACACACACACACACACACACACACACACACCGTCGCGCCACTCTTTGTCCCGTGTCTTAGATTAAGAGGTATGAATTGCTGCTGTGCACTGGTGGGCGGCTGCTGATCCTGAATCGCTTTGACGCTGTCTGGGTCTTTAAAAATCACTGCAGGGGAACTGGGCCTGGATACCCCTGCTGCTACAACACTACTCACACACACACACACACACACACACACACACACACACACATACTGTACACATACTGATGTCCGCTGGCACACAAAGGTATTTGCCTTATAGTGTGTTACAGTATCCGTGAAGTAATATGGAATTTGGAGACCATTTTTAGGTTTTCTGCCCCAGCCTGCCGGGGGGGGGTGTGTGTGGGGGGGGGGGTGGTCTTGGGATAGTGATGCGGTCCACCTCTCCAACCTTTTGGTCCCAGGGAAGCAACTTCAAATTACATGAGGTTTGCTGTGGACCGTTTGTGATCACCAGATGATCCCATTTCCCCAAGATTCAAGGTGGTTTTACGACCCCCCCTGACCTTTTCCTCGAGCACCAGCTGTTCATTAAATTTGCTGTGGACATTCATGGTCCCCATAGTAGGACTCCCTATTTTCTTGGCAACCCTCTGGCCTGTCTTCTATGGCCACACTAGGGTGTCATGGAACTTACTGAGCATATTCACGCTCCTCATGCAGTCCAGGACCTTCACTGTAGCGTCAACCACAGGTCGAAATGCTTGCTATGCAAGATATCTCACAATCCACATGGCAGATTCAACCTCCAAACACAATATGACCCAATGAGCTTTCTTTTAACACCGCCCTCGGGCGAGACTTTACATTGTTGGCCCCATTACTGGTAAGGCCCTTAGAATAACACAGTTTTGAGTACGAGGAGAGTATGTTCCCTCCGTCCGTCGCACCCTCTGGGGATACGTGGCTGGGCTTTACACACAACTGCACATGAACAAGGGAACACTTAGGATTCACTTTCAGCTTTGACAGGTTGTGAGTGCTCCTTTCTGAGAGTGGCCTTGAAGGACAAGCGTGGCGATGTTCCACACTTTTGCGCTGGGTGACGTGTTCCTTCATCACCATGAACACACACACACTGTAGTTTATTTGGACTCAGTCCCACACGCACCGTCCTGCTGCCCCCAAATACTCACTAGAGCACCAAATGTGGATAAAACCGGTCCCCAACAAATGGACTATTTCCTCCCGTTTGAGTGACGTTTGATTAAAAACTACAGTGGCCAGCTGTTTTACGAAATTACTGAGCCCTTTTTTTTTTTTTAAAAACTACGTATTTGTGAGCCAATTTTAAAGATTGGGCCTAGGACTGGGTAATATGGACATCTCGCACTGCGAAGCGACTTAAATTATGCCCTAATTGGAGGTCCATTTATTCATTTGTATATAATAAGGTCAACGGGAAGTGTGAGCAGGCACGTCATGGCGGACTTGCTGCCTTTGGATGCCTCAGCCCGTCAGGCTCTTGGTAAGAGAGTGCGTCTTTAGACAGCGTGCTGATATATCGGCAGAGACGGATGGTTTAGATTGCGTGCTTTATATGGCATCATCGACGCGCGCTCAATTACACCCCCGGTGGCGTTCATCATGTTTACGCGTAGCCATTTACACAGTTACCTGAAGGTAGAATCAGACGTGACACGCTTACACGGGCACCACCGTGCGAATAAAAGTAAAGCAAGAGAAGGTTGAGATCAGAACAGGAAAGTGTTCTTGCACGAGGCCCATTGTTGGTTTGCGTCCTTTCATGGGATTTGCCGACAATGAGAAATATACAAAACATCCCCAGCCTCATCCTTTAAAGTGGACTCTGTTCGTTGGAGCTTATGTTCACTCTCACGAGCCAGTTTCCAGACCTCTGAGTGGCTGCCCACATCTCGGAGGACTGAGCTCATCCTCCCGGCTGGAAAGACAAACAACCAGTCGGAGCTTCGTTGATCAAGAAAGGGGGAAGGAGTGAGTGGCCATCGAGTCAACTTCAGCTCAGAGTCATTCATCATTCACTTCATAGGTGCTATGCCGAACATAAATAAGTATTTACCACATTAGCAGTCAACAAGAAACTCAAAATTGGGACTTGGGATCACAATAGAAAGTCACAAGTAATAATAGAAATGAAATAGAAAGCTGAGAGTGTTTTATTTTTTAAAATTTTAGAAAACTAAATGATATTAGTCACAAAGGAACGTATTCGTATCTAAACGGGTTAATAGCCGCCCTGCTGTCTCTGTAACATGTCCATCATTATTTCCTGGGACCGCGGTAGACGGGGGGAAAGTATCCAAATGTGGAATACTGCTCTTCCCTTTGCTCTTCCCTTCGTCGCCTTTTGATGTATGACGGACGGGGTCATTAATTAGCTACTCGGTGTTGAGTGGTGCGTGGAATATTGCAGGAGACACCTGTCCGTTTGGCTGAGAGTTTTTCGCCATAAAAAAAAAAAAGGCAGCTTATTCCAAGTGGCATTTCTCGCGCACGTCCGCGCTCGGCCGGCGCGCGTCATTAAACAAGCCCTCTTGAGGTTGTAGAGGTGGTGTGATGTATTGTTTGCAGGGATTAACATTTGCATTTCACAGAAACACCCCATACCGTCCTGAAGTTAGGTTATTTTCAGTCCGAGCAGCCAGCCTAAAACTATGGTGACAGTTCACATTTAACTTCTTTCCTGTGCACACATCGTGTACCTACAGCGTGCACTGCATGTAGATGTGAAAAATGGACTGGGCGTGCCACATGAAGATGTGTTTCAGACAAACGGTATGTTTCAGGGCTGTTTCGGGGCTGCGCAGTTGGAGCTCGCTTAGCTGCTAAATTGAAAGGGTATACGTCTGCTCAGCTCAACTAGCGTGTCATAACGTGCATTCATTTGACAGGGACAATGCAATTTAACACAGCTCTGATACAGACCATGAAACTGACGTGCTGCACAGAGAGTTTCTCCCCTAAATTGCACATTTTCAACTGTACCGTGAGCCTTTTACAGTCGAGTAACATATTGTGGCTCTGGATGTGCTATAAATGAGCTACCACACCTCTCGCGTGACTGTGTTTCACAGCTTTTTTTTTTTTTTTTTTGGCTTTCATATTAGTGTCAGCCCACTATGTTTATGCAACAAACGGTACAAATGCTAAACCTGCAATCTGACTTACATGACACAATGGATCGTGTGTCCTGTCGCAGAAAGGAAATTCATATACATTGCAAAACGACTAGTCTAGATCTGAATATACAAAACGTTATAATACAAATACAGTCTCGTATAGAGTCCCGTCTCCTGGCAACACTGGTGCAGATTCACCAACCCTTAGCGGTGAGCACGTCATGGATCGTCCACAGGACTACGTCGCCACAACGTAGCCCAACACATGGGCAGGCGCAGGAGCAATGTAAGAAGCTAGCTCTTTTACATCCAAAGGAACGTAATGGCTCGTGGTGGCGGCCAACGGCGTGGCGGAATTGAGTCAAAAGGCGAAACGCTTTTAATGTCTTTTGACATAATCAACTGTGATTTGTAACAATCTAAGATCTTCCGTGAGAGCACGCGAGAAACTGAACATTTTGACTGTCTCGCCGTGGTGAAGACTGCTTGCTGTGACATTAGTAATGCTTGAAAGTTCTAGGTCATAGGGGTCTGCGAGTACGTTAGCCACTCCACTTACATGTCCCTTTTGAAATGTATTTTAATACTGTGCGAGGTTACGTGCCTGACTCTCTGGAGAACACATCCTCACAAGCACACACAGAAGCCTCCACCGAGAGGCCTTACAGCCTGGTCGTGTGATGGTTTAAGGGGCGGCGGAGCACAGTAATGTGCCTTATGACCTACACAGGAATGTGGATTTCTTTTTTTGATAAACATGGTGTTATTCTTCGTGGCATCTCTGATTGTGTTCATGTATTTGGGTTTTTCCTTAGTCAGTTCAAGTTCACTTTGCTGTTGCATCATCAGATTCTGCGCTATACCTGTAATATTGGTTGACAAGTGACTCTCTGACCAAAACTACAAATTTACATAGACAGGCAGCAGCAGCAGCAGCAGTTAGTCTAGGCCAAACAGAAAGGGAGCTGTCCTTAATGGTCAGGGCCTGCTGCCCTCTTACAGTTACTGATAAGTGTTAAGTCTGGATGCACATTCAGAATCAACTATTTGTGTTTTAATTCGCCTGTGGACAACACAGCAAACTACTTCTACTACAACTATTCATGTATTAACCCTAACCATGATCCTTTCCCTAACCCTTAACTATACCTCAGCTGCCATTTTGTAGGAAGCAATGATTCTTACTGTTGGCCTATATTGATGTTTTGGTAAATAAATGTGATCAGAAACCAATGCGGTCTCCTTAAAGTTGTAGGAAATACAAGATTTGTAGCGAATGCAATGCTGCCCTGATTGTTTCTTTTATCGACATAACAAGGAATCAGACTTAAAACAGAATTAAAAAACCAAAAAAACACAACTGTCCATCACAAGGCAATGGAAATAACGTTTTCTGTGGTGTCATTTTTGCCTCATTATTCCTGCATGCAAAGATGGTGCCAACATATGGCGACAAGTCATGACTTACTCAACGGTATGTATTTTATGCTTGCCGTGTTCACGTGCGCTCTGTACTTTATTCTATATTTAAGATAAGACATCTGCAGCATCATGTTGCAGATGTGGAAGCCTGTGAGCCTCTGCAGGAAGTACGGCCGGCTCTGGCACCTTCTTGTAATGGCTCGGGAAGACAGCAAGCAAGTTTGCTGAGGTCAAAAGCAGGCAAGGTTCAAAACCAGGGAAATGGGAAGTAGGTGTGTGAATGGGGGGAGGAAGGTCAGGTGAGGGGAATGGTGGGAAAGGGGTTACTGCAAGGCAGGAGGGAGTGGCTGGTTCTGGAATTGCATGAGAGTTAGTAGATGGCAGAGAAAAACGGAGTGAATGAATGAATACTGAGAGCTGGATGAAGTTGTGACACTTCTTGTAGGGGGGGCCCCCTGTGTTCCCAGTATAACTCTAGCTTGCCACCCCCCCCCCAGGTGGATACAGGGGTCACAGGAGGCTTAGTCCTGCAGAAGTCCACAATCAGCTCCTTCATCTTACTCATGTTCTGCCGAGTCGTGATGGCATTGACTCCGAATGGTAGTCGGAGGTATATAGAGGAAACAGGAAGTGAACTTTCATGCTCAACGTTATTGTGTCCATCTTTTCCTGCAGGTGTCTAGACTGAGGACTGGCAAAGACGAACCGAAGAGAAGACAAGGTGGTCGTCTTGGTCGCTCAGCCAACATCAAGCCAAAGTGTTCAGTGACTATCCAACATAATGATCTTCAGGAACTCGCGCACCTCGGCGAGGACAGTGCATTAACAGAACTTCCTCTCATCATCTTGGATCATATTGGATTTTAAACACTTTGCTCAACTGCGGGGGAAATCCAGCTTTGGATGCATGTCAAGTTCCAACCCGGAAATAGCCAGCTTTTTGAACTTTTCACCCGCTTCTTTTTTTTAACAGCGATACTCCCTGATGATCACAAGGGAATATGTCACCCTGTTTCTGGTGGGCTCCTGTTTCCTGCTGGACTACAGCTCCCAAATCCCCCTGCAGGCTCAGCTCCAGAGCAGAACTAAGGCTGGAGTGATGTTAGCCAGGGGAGGGACCGGAAGTAAGACCGTGAGGGCGTGTTTGGGGGAGGTGACCTCATTAGAGGGCAGGACGAGGCTAAGGAGACATGGGAGGCTGAGGGTCCAGCGTATTAAAAGAGGATGGGTGTGGAACCAGTTCTTTGTCCTGGAGGAGTACATGGGATCCGAACCGCAGTATGTTGGAAAGGTAAGTAAATATTGTTCACATCTCAAGTTCAAGTTCAACTTTGTTTTGTTGTCAGCTTCAATTTAGTGCAACTCGAAACTGAGGGGCCCATTTAAAAGGGTCAGTAGAAAGGATACAGATATACAGTAACTAACATGACAAACCATGAAACCATTACTAGCAAAACAATGGAGAACCAAATCAAATGACATCAGCAAACCCATTAGTTGTGACCAGGTGGTGTTTTTCCAGAAAGGTGGAGTAGTTGAGCATTAAATCTAGAGTGTAGGACTTTTGTTTTTACATATAAATGAATGTCCGTAACCTTCAAGCCGTTGCCGAACGACTTCGCATAATTGCTGATCAAGCCTGTCGCCACCCGGTAAATCTCTCTCCGTGTACAGACTTTTTAAATCGGGTGTCTGCGGCGACGTTCCCGAGCTGGTTCTCGGCGGGCAATATGAATGCGTCAATGTAATGCGTCCGTGGCAAATACAGAGAGATGGAACTGTGATTTACAGCTTCCAGTTTTAATTACCGTGGCTCATAAAGATCATTAATTGGAATTCACAAAGTATAGCTCTTTGTTAATCATTAATAGTCTTCAAGCCCTAACCGTTAAAGACGGACAGACTTGGCAAAACTCCTCCATTATTATTGTAACTGTTTTCACAGACTGAGAAGTAAAGTGGTAGTAGGAGTAGTACTTCACATGTGTTCATGAGTGGTTATCTTGACCGTTGAAATCAGGTTTCAGTTAGCCTGATAATGTTAGCTCTCAGTGGGGTTTATAGAATGGCTTAAGCCTGAACTACCTGCTTACCAGTGCAGTAGGTGAGGCGAGCTTTATACATATAAAAATTCCTACTTCCTTTCGAGCGTGGGGTAAATCCTCATTTATCTTCTGGCGTGAAAGCAGCCAGTCAAAATTCTGGCCTATTCTTCCATTTATGGTTTTAACTTTGTGTTTATGTAGTTTGTAAATAAGCATTTCTTAAGTCAGTATTTCAGCATGAATATAGTTTAATATCATTTCCCGAGTTTTCTTACCCTCATGGTTCCACAATTGTTGGCAATTGTCAGAAAGCGTCCCGATTGTCAGCGATGGCCCCAGATTCCCAGTGCAGGGCTGTTTTCAAACCTTGCAAAGCCCTCTTTGATGAGGGGTGAGGGTCAAGCTGACTGGGGGGGAGGGAGTTCTGAGGCCTTTCACTCTTCTTTGTTGTCTGAGTCTCATCTCTGAAGACTGCGCCTCGAGGATCGATGGCTGCACTGCCCGGTAATTGAACACAACATCCAAGGGGAGGAAGTGAGGACGTCTAGGAGATAAAATAACTGCCAAAGGGGACTCAATCAGGGCAAGCTTTAGACAACACGGTCCACCCACAGTGACTTTTGACAGTTTACTTAAGAAAAGGTGTTGACTGTGCATGGGCAGGCTCTTCAATAACGTCTGTGGAGCCACCAGATGCGTAGGGATACCAATAATACGCACCACTAATTATACTGAGGGTTCTGACTCGTTGGTTCATCAGAAGACACGTATTCAACCGCGCCGTGGACTGGAAGTCTTTTAGTTTCTGTGCGGCACGTTGACTGGATGGCATGACATCAGACAGGACACATCAAAATGTTAACAATCGCAATATTCGCTTTTCTCATCTCGCAGACATAGGCGTGGGTTTGGCTTCAGAACTGGGTTCCAGTTTCACCTTTTTAAGGTGTGAAATTAGCTTTTGGTTCCATTGATAGAAAAAACTGAGATATGTCTGGATCCCCTCACCCCACACCAGGACAATAACAATATACAAAAAAAAGAAATTGTAGTTTTAGACTCCAAAAATAGATTTTTGTGTCTGGAACGCTGTATTTTGCTGCCGCAGATTTGAATAATGTTGAATCCCAACATCTTTTTAGCCAAACAATAAAATATTATAATACGATAATATATAATATTGTCACCTGTAAATGCAATAATTGATTTTATATGCTATGCGGGGTAGGCAGTTGTTGTTTTTTTCAGCCCTGAGTAGTGTCTGCAGAGCTTCTTCTCAACGAGATCCATCAATCAGACAAATGAAACAGTTTGTGAGGCGTTTGTGAGGCGTTTTTGTCCGTCCACTTCGGAAGGCAACAGCATACATTTCAGGTCGTCTCTCCTGGAAGACAGATCGTAGTGTTCCCACTTGCTTGTTCACCTGAAACAGGGAAATAAAAGAGCTGGCCAATCACTCCGTCAAATTGGTGTGAACGTCGGATTGTCGCTTTCAGAGAGTTTGCAGAAATTGCGATGTCAGAAAGGTGTAGTGGGGGGGGGGGGGGGGGGGTTCTGAAGCTGTTTAGGGCCGCTGTTAGACGGACCATCGCTGGTGAGGCATGCTGGCAGCTTCAGGTAAGCTTCTATGTCAGTCCATGGTAATGATCGCCATAGTTGTTACGGCGAAGCTGGTGCCGTCATGACGTCGGTTAACCTTTCGGCTGAAAAATCTAAAATTGCTGCTGTCCCCGATCTCAGTGATGAAATACTGAAGTGAGAGATTTGAAACCGGCCCATTCGTGAACATTGTTTGGTATCAAGTTGCTAGAAATACGCACGTGTTAGTTGCTGGAGTCGGCTTTGGGTGGCTAATGTTAATATTAAATAGCCGCCTTTTCTAGCTTTGGCAGAAACCGATTTCTTAAAATACCAGGTATCTTGGTGGAGATCCCTAAGAAAGCGCTGCTGTTTCGAATCATGTAGCCGCAGAGACGGCATTCCTGAAAGCACTAAGAGGAGCTCAGGACGCGGCGGTGGACGTGATCGGTTTTGGCGGACTAACTTGCCAGCAGCTCTCCACCAGCCTGCCTATCACAGGAGTCTGGCAGCGGCTTTTTCTCGGCAGGAGGCCTGAGACCTCCAGCTGGCAGACAGACGGACAGAGAGAGAGAGAGAGAGAGAGTATGTGTGCACGTGAGAGAGAGAGAGAGAGAGAGAGAGAGAGAGAGAGCGAGGTAAAGAGAAACCGACCATGATTTGTATCAAGTTGGCAACCGTTGCTGCCCAACCAGGCTCATCTAGTTAGCTGGATCCCGACCTGGGTCAAGAATTTACAAGGTGGACCCCCCCCCCCCCCCTCCACATATGAACACATTTACAGACACAAATGACTCATTTCTAGTGGCACCAAAACAGAAATGTACATATAATTATGATTTATGGATCAATCCTTCAATCAATGTGGTGTAATTACCACAATTCAATGTCACAATAAACACTAGAATGCTTGCACACAATCAAATGTCTGTCACCGGGCTACGTGACAAATGTATGTGCCGTTTTAACACTAACATGTATGACATGTCGCATACAGCCTACGCAATCAATTCATTGATTTTAGTCCAATCTGAGTGCATTTCATAAACCGTGGGCACCATTTTAGGTTTTCAGGTTTTCAGGTTTTCAGGGGTTTTTTTTTCTTTCTGGATAACATGAACACACTTAAGTGTTTAAGATGTTTCTCTGTCTATATTTGTTTTTGCACTGGAGAGGATGATTGAGTGATACATTCGTCGCACCGCAGCCTCGACCTCGACGCCGTCACGTTGGGGAGCACGTCGGGAAAAAACGGCCTTCAGAGCGCACGGTGTCAATCGGCGTCGCAAAAGTGGGGGAGCCGTAGTGCTGAAGTGCGGCAGCGGCTCCTCCTTTACTTTAACTCATAGAATGCACGTATGACATAATGTCCTCTAAGCAGCTTCTGTGTCGTGGCACATCAGGTGGGTGACTCAGAGCTACGCCGTCGCTACGAATCAATAATGACTCTCCGAAAAACTCCCCGTTGTTTCATTCCGCGGCTATTATTGTGTCACAGGTCAGGCACAATGCCGGCGTGGCGTGATTCGGATTGAAATAGCGGCTGAGAGCAGCGCTGTGTACGCTAAAGAGAGGGAACCACAATGATTAGCCAAGCTGTTTCCATCGCAGTTCACAGACCGGCTTCCTGCTTCAACGGAGTTATTCTGTTCAGTGACGCGTCATTACAGACATGGCACACACACTCAAACACGAGAAAGTACATCCTCACGCGGTGACATATGGCCTGGACCCGGGCCTCGGCTCCTGCTTCACCTGGCCTAACCGCAACTTCAGGGTCTCAGGTGGTGGTTTCAGGTGAGCTTGGATCACTACCTACGCTTAAACCACGACACACTCATGTAGGATCTGCAGGCTGATTGAGTGCGCATGATTATTTTTATATGACGATTTGGCTCAGGGACTCGTTCGTGGTAGCTGGGGAGGGACGGAGCGCTGAGCTCTGTAGTCAGGGAGGAGAACACGTGTGAGTTCTGAGGAGACCGTCAGACTGAGTAAGCCGGCCTCCACTTGAGCCCGGCCAGAGAGGACTTGTGCCCAGGGGCCTCCTGATTAATCTGCCGTCAGTGCTAAAAGCAGGGTCACAGCTTGATTATCACTGGAGGAGGGAGGGGGGGGGGGGGGGGGGGGGTGGATCGGATGAACTTATGCCACTTGGAGTTTGAGTGAGAGCGTTTCATGCTAAAAAACCTCTGGTTGAATCTGTGGCAGGGGCAGGTTTAGAAGAAGCGTATGGCAGAGCTGGAGTCCTTGCTTGGACCGAGGCAGTTACACCTCAGCACGTCTCATCAGTTTCCAACTACCTCGATCTTGTGACCCCCTACTGCACTGCGAGCCTGGCAATTCAGTTATATGCAGTTATATGTTCTTCACTGAGGAAAAAAATGGGTGGGGCGGGGGGGGTCAATAAAACTAGGTGTGCGACCAAAACTGTTACTTGCACACTTACGTGGGGCTCTTCTTCCGGTGCTACCCTTGTGACCAATAGTCCCACTTGCAATCAGATTGGACGCAATTTATACAGTTGTATGATTTATGTTTTAACATAAATCATACTTGTATCAAATGTGTTGTTTTTGCAGCAATTGTGACTATACAAAAAAAAAAAATACAATTAATACTTATTAAGACGTATTCACCCTGAAACTAACGGTGTCAACAAGTGGAACCTTCTGGAGAAGTTCGCGCAGAGTCCATGTGATTGGCCAGTTACCGCGCTAGCTAACCCCTGATTGGTTGTTTGATTCAGACCTGGTCCAGTTTAAAAAAAAAAAAAAAAAAAAAAAGACTAAATACAAAAGTGGGCGGATGCTCACAGACGCACGTCATTTTTTAAAGGAGCCCTTCAATCAGATATTGTTAAATTCTAATTCTAATTCAATCATTTTGCCTACTGTAGCTTTAATATGGAGGAATTGTTGGACGGGGCAGTACCGGGACCAGAATAATTCGTATGTTATTCATTTCTTTAAGTGTTTTGAAGTATAGCCAGGCAGGTGAAGCATCGCAGGGAATGGGAGAGCGTTGACGGAGTGAAGAAGGCCGTGCGGATTAAAATGTAAAAGTCACGGAGCTGTTTTGTCACCGCATAAACACCTCGACGCGAGGGGGTTACTTTGCCCCGGGCAGCACACTGCACTGTGAAGGGATGCACACTGTGCAAAAGTCACGTGCTATGCTCACACACACACACACACACACACACACACACACACACACACACACACTGACACTCTGAATACATATCCTGGGTACAGGTTGAGGTGGAAGCTCCCTGGATTTCTCTCTTCACTGGTCATCTGTGACAAATAAGGTTGCGTGTCCCAGAATGCAAGCCCAGCAGGACTGTGTACGAGTGTGTGTGTGTGTGTGTGTGTGTGTGTGTGTGTGTGTGTGTGTCTGTGTAAGCGTGTTCTCCTGCCAGTGAGTAGGTTTCCCACCTCGTCAAGTCATTGTTGGTGAGAGAGTCGGGGATTAGTTCTGCACTTCGGGGAGAGTTTTAGTTGGTTTTAGTTGATTTTTAAAAGAAAATAAGCCGTAGATATGCATCTGTCTGTCTTCCAGGGTGTTTTGAATCAGACTCTCCCCCCCCGCCCCGGTCCGATTTGTTTGGGCAGATCTGAACACAGCAGATGTACTCGAGCGCGGACCAAAACAGCCACACCGAGACCCTTTTAGAGGAAGTGGCCTCAGTCCAGTCTCAAGTGAATTCTGGAGCGGTTTGTTGTGGTTTTTGTGCGTTGGGAACGCGGCCTGACCTCTCCATCTGACCAAACTGCAAGGCATGTTGTGCAGCCAGGGGCGCATTGCATGCCGGGATGTGGACGAGCGAAGTCAACAGTTGCTCGCCGCCAGCTGGAGAGTGAATTTGAGGTTTGACCCGGACTAGCAACCAAGCACGTTGACTTCTTGGTATCTGTGCACATGGGGCCTTCTTTAGGACTGTGTTTTACTTTCTCACTCCCGCCCCCCCCACGGACACAGCTTACCTGTCTTTTGTGCGAAAAGAAACCAAACCAAGGGGTACTAACTCTCCGCTGATCCCAACCAGAGCAAACAAACTATAGGTTTAAAACAGCCTTTAGGTGTTTATCCTACCTACTTCCTACTAAGTGGACTCTGGTTTGGTCCATTTGTGGGGCGAGGACTGTGTGATGTGGGTTTTCAGCATGAATCCAAACAAAACTACCATAAAATCTATCTGCTCTGATCTGTTGATCGCTGTGATCACCTGTGCAAGCTATATCATTATGCAAAAATATCCCATAAGGTAGCTTCTAAAGGACCTGACGTGTCCTCTCTCTTGGGTATCCCGTATGCACTAACCTCGGCAGAACTAGGGTCAGTTACTCTTCATATTAAAGAGTTATTTTTGATCGCGCTTGTAAACGGCAGCAGTGTTATTGGTGGTAGTGATTTACATGATGTGGCTAAAACTGTAGTGTTGGCCGAGACTGAGCTGTGACAGGTAAAACTACAAAACTTAGCTGCGGAACAGACAAAACATACTGTCCGCGTCTTCCAGCCGTCTCCATATTTTTCTTTTCTTTTTTTTTTCTTACTTTCGATTCATAGCAGATTTGGCTGGAGGCTCCGTGGCCTGCCAACCCGCTGGGATCCCATTTCCAGCCAGAGTGAATCCTAGACAGTAAACAGTAAAACAATAAGCGCGACAAAAGTCCCCAGACTCCCTGAAAAAAAAAGCCAGGAGTTTAGTGAGTTTTCGAGTTAGAAATTCTTCTAATGAATTATTCGTGCCTGGTTATTGCACACAGTTATTGACTGCGCATCAGCCTGGTTCCCCCTCTCTCTCTCTGAAATATTCATACTAAAGAAATAACACTCCCCCAACTACCAGTGTTTATTTATCGAGTGAGGATTGTGTTTTATGTTTCTCAGTTACACTGCATTTACAGTGAAATAGTCCACAAAACACTTCAGTGGGTTTGTGTTTGGATCACGTCTGTTGAATAACGCATCTACTGGGCGCTTTCATGGCACAGAACAGAAGGCATGTCACTCTCAGCCCCCTGTCTCGCTTATTTTGAACAATAACCTGTATTTTACAATTCCAGACGGCTGCACCTGTACGGCCACCACACTAGGGGGGCGTGACGGCAACTTAAAGCAACAACAGCCTTATATGCCAGGCTTAGTTTTTGCACGTCGGGGGGGTTCCACATGCAGAGGAACACACAATGGGTTATATTTCTTAAACCGTGCGGATGGATCTTTAACTGGACCTGTGATTAAATCGAATAAATATGACGCTGAGGCCTGTCGAAGATAAATCATCGGCACCTGGATATTGGTTGTCTTTTCACCTGCAGCTACTCGTCTCATGTTTGTTCGGCTCAGGATGTGTGTGCAGCTCTTGTGGGCCTTTTTCGGGGCGATGCTATATCACCTCACTTCCCTCATTACGTACAGTAGGTCTGCCTGATCGTTGCAGCGGCACCTCCATCTGTCGCTGTAGGGCATGCTAACGCCACACCAGAGCATATTGTGAGGTCATCAGCTGAGCTCGCCGTAAGCGCCGGCTGCCGGCCAAACAGCCGACTACTCCTTGAAGTCCAGCCAGCTACTACTTTTATTCTCCAAGTGAGGAAATGCAGTGTCCGCAGTTCGCATAATCCGGTTAAAATTCTAGCGCTTGAAGATCCAATCATCGCGCAAGAGAGCCAGTAAAACCAAATGGGATGGTCCTGGTCCGAGTTAGACAAGTTACAGGTGCTCCCATTCAAGAATAGAAAAAGTAGCATGGAGTTAGAAATGAGAAGTATGTAAAAAATATAAGATATAAAAAAAAAAAATGGAAAAAAAATAAAAAATTGCTAATTGCAACCTGCTACATCCACGGTATCGCCTAATCCTACTTAGCTAGATGTTTGGCTGACTGCCGGGTAATATTCTCAACATGATGAAACTATTCATAACGGCAGCCTAACATTACGGCGTGCGGTCAGTTACAGTTGACTAATGTACGTGAACTTGCCGCCGATAGGAACAGCGGTTTACGTAACCTTCCAAACGAGCCACAACTTCGCGTCACTGGTGCGTTCTTGTACTCGTACAAATATTAGTACAAAATAACTGATGACAAAACACGTTAAGACCTGCATCGATTGCGCAGCAAGCGTTAAAAAGTCCACCGAAAGCTCTGCATTTTCCGTATACGATCAGGCTGATGGACAGCTCAAGTTCAAACGTTTATGAATTTTAAAGCCACATTTCTTTTTTGTTCGCCACTTGGGGGCAGCGCAACACGCTTTAGACCAATTTGAACGGGTTAGCAAACATTCACTGATTTTCACAGCCAGCAGACACAGAGCAACATTAACGTTCAGTTGGAGTTGTGTTTGTGTCTGCTCGATGAATTTAAGTCCAATAACCTGAAAATATACCCCCTGATTTTGGTCGGAACCCCCGCTAGTACTAGAGAGGCAACAACAACATTTCCAATATCCTCCAATAAACCATTTCATACTTGACGAACTCAACACTGTGTCCTCAAACCCCACTGCTGCATGTCCCAGGCATATGCCTTCTCATTTCAAACACACATATATATATATTTATTAAGCTGTTCATATTTCAAAAGCTACTGTTAGACTGTGTATAATTTAACAGCTCAGGACCGGATAATGTTCAGCTCCTCATATATCCTGCGTCAGTCTTCCTCTGGTCCTTTCTAACGTTTTCGCTCCGCTGGATCTTCATTAAATGACATCAATATTCAGGTCCTTATTTCACATCAGTGTTAGGAGCCCACTGGGACTTGGTCAGTTATTATATTTGGAGAAATATAATGAATTCACTGTTGGGGAGCATCACCTCACTTTGAAAAGGAGCGTGTTTTGATCAAGTCAATGCTTCTGGTGTTGGAACTTTTCCGGATGTGTTGTTTAGGCTCGAAATTATATTCTTTGGTCTTGAAACTTTCTTTGGTCAAAACTCGTCGTTCGTGGGAGTTTCTCCGATTTCTTTTATCCAAAACTCCTTTCAGGTCAGTGACTGTTTCAAGTCGTCCGACGGCTGAATGTCAGTCGGTCGCAATCTCGCGAACTCCTCACAACCTCGCAAGTTCAACAACCCCAGGATAGCAACCAAAAGGTCTAAGCGGTCAGGCGAGTCCTTGTAGCCACGAGCGTGTTCACATAAAGGGGGGGGGGGGGCACGCCTAACATGGACACGTCTACTAGCTGCAGAGCGGCATATTTTACAAAGGAAACTGTAATATTCGACAATTAGGAAGAAGTTAAACGCATCATCCAGGCTGAACGCCACACAGCTTTATTCTGTCAGCTGCAGCCGCTGTGTTTCAAACAGACTTGTGAGCAAATAAGAAATAAATATAAAAACCTGATTCAAAGCGGGGAGCAGGCTTACTTTCATATGTTATTAGTACAACAAGTACAGGGCTTTAGTGCTTCAATCAGTCTGGATGTTGTCGGCATAGAAAAGCACAATGAAATGGCTTTGACATACGGCTGAAGAAGCTGATCAGTAATTCCCTCTGACGAGAATCTATATCTCTACATATAAAAAAAACGCCAGGGAAAGCCAAAGGGCTTTGCCGGTCTCTGAACCCTCTGAACCCTCTGCCCCCTCTACGAGACCCTCTCGCGATCCGCACCGAGCTCCACGGGACCATCTTTGATTGGTGAGCTGATTGGTCAGCAGGCGGGGCTTTTATACGATTTGATCTGTCATCTCGAACATAACCTGCTCCGGAGCATAAGTTACCATGACGATGTATCCCGGTAAGAACTTGAACCACAGCCGTAACCCTGAAATCCCAAAGTCAACCTCACGAACCTCAAATCCTGCTTCGTGGTACAGGCCCCTGGTGAATACTGTGTGGTTTTACTGCAGATATGGTGTCGGGAGACCTTCACTTGGCTCACGTTGTAGCCATGACCACAGAAGGGGCTTAAAGGGGCTCTACACTGACTTTACATATTAAGGTCAGTTTGCTAGTGAAGAGAAGCACTACTAGGCCCGTCAGAACAGTTGTATAATGTCTTACGTGGCTCTGGAGGAGCTTTGAAAAAGCAACCCTGATGGTTATCTCAGTTTAGACTTGGAGACACCAAGGAGGGTCTAATGAAAGACACTATAAATTTGCATCATGGGGAGTGTAGGATTTAGGGGGTTATTTTTGGTGTTTGACCCATACTAGGGACTAAAAGTGTGATATTTTAAATATCTTGGCCTCTTCTGTTTGAAGTTTGGCCATTCTTTTGTCAATTTGTCTCCTCCAAGTCCCCCAATTGAATGGACGTGCCTTGAAGACATACTGTCATGTACATAGATTGAAAATACATACAGAAATCTCTCTCTCGTGTGCGATAACCAAAACAGTTTTCACTTAGGCGGAAAGCTTGTGTCGGACCCCGTAGCTCACGCTAAGAAGCTGATTGAGAAAACAGGTTTGCAGGGTCTGCCGGGATAATGAATGGAACGAGTCGCAATATGTAACCCTAGTCTTTCACGACTCGGGGAGTTGATTAAGACATCAATGATGGCAACAGCAACAACAACAACAACTTTCCCAAATCTCCCGCTCACCTCTGTTCATGTCGGGCTAATCTATACCATCTCACATGAGATCCTCTCTGCCTCGTCGTGATTTTGGAGTCGTTTCCGAGGTGTTGATGAGTTTTTAGCCTCGGACAGCAAATGCGGAAGATTGATGTGCTTAAGTTAAATACTTTCTCTGGGGGCATTTTCTTCCCCCTGCAGCTCCACACAGACATGGACCACGGAGACAACGCGGTCAAGTACACCCTGTCGGGAGAAGGAGCCGGGTCCATCTTCACCATTGATCAAATCACAGGAGATATCCATGCACTGGTGGGGCTGGACAGGTCAGCGCTCATCAATAATAATGATAATAATAATAACGCAGTAATACTGTCTAAAGTGCTGCAGAGATATGACTGATTGCATTTTGTATCTTTAAGTTCACTGAAGCTACTGATGAAGAAGTTAGTATCTATAATGTGTCCCTGTTGATGAGACATGTTATTATATTATTTGTGCATTTTATTTGTATGTAATTCTTATTTATTTTATTTTATTTTTTACAGAGAAGAAAAGTCCTTCTACACACTGAAGGCCCAGGTTGTCGACATCCACACGGGCCTCCCTCTGGAGCCGGAGTCGGAGTTCGTCATCAAGGTGCAGGACATCAACGACAACGAGCCGCGGTTTCCTGACGGTCCCTACAGCGCCAGTGTCCCCGAGATGTCTCCGATGGGTAGGACGCTAAGCTAACACGAGGCCCTGTTTAATATGTGTACCTTTACCTTCTGCACAGAATGAAAAGTTAATGGCCTAAGTCAATTTCCGGAAGAACACGGGGGTGGGAATCACCAGAGGGCCCCACGATGCCATATTATCGCGATACGATGATATTCAAAACATTTTGCGATACGCCGAGTGTTGTGATAACATACATAGCGATATATTACGATTTATTACCGTTTTTTCAACAGCAAATGATGTCCCCAAAGGAAAGCCTTTGTCAGCATCTGTTCAGTCTAATACGATAAAGTCTCTTCATCTCACATCAGTCATTTTTTTTATTGTCCGACAGACTCACCAACACTGTCACAAATGCTGCACGCACCTGACCTACTGAAGTGCAAACGGGTGTGGGCTGCTGTTATTACAGGTATTTTGAACAATGCAGTGTTCTACCCTGGGATGTAGCCGTAGCAGCAGAGGTGGAGCGCGCGTGTGGGGGAGGAAAAAAAACTGTTTCATACGTTTGGAATGCAACAACCAGACCTCATCTGGAGGTGGTGTGCATCAAGCTTGCCACCCTGCCAATGGAGGTTCTTTCACAATGCAGACACAATCACGGTAAAAAAAAAAAAAAAAGAGTGCTTTAAGACACCAGGTGTAAATGCAAAGGCCTGTGATCACATAATGTATCTATATATCATCTATATATAATATATAATCAGAATGTGGAAATCTGCCCAGTCGAATTTGATCGTTCTTCGTGAGGAAATGAAAAGCGTCCTGATTGTGCAGCCAGACGAAAGGTCCCCCGGGGGCAAACAAAAAAAAAAACGCAGCAACTTTCGTGGCAATCTGAAATTTGGCTGTGCGAAAGTATACAATTTCACATGAAGGTGACTATAGAGGGAATTGTTCTCAGAGTAAGTCTTGCTTCAGCGTCGGGATTCATCCTCGTGGGGCCTTATACACACACACACACACAACAAATATGATGTAATAACTCTAATAGCACTGGGCTGATAATTGTTGAGACATGGTATGTGGTATGTGTCGGGTGGACCGAAGAGACGATCACGCGACATCGTCCTTGAACAATGGGGGAAAAAAAACGAGACTGAAAATGTGGAAACCGGACATTATTCATCTTAGAAGCCTTAAATTACAGCAGCCGTAAGTCTTATTTTCAGAGGACACCAACGACGGAGACGGTAGCCGTCCAAAGTTGAAATAGTTCAACTTTAATGCATTGTATTCCATTCTACATCACCGTAGCAAGCATAGCCGTCATGTTTTAGCCCGTGCCGTCCAGCCGCCTGCCCGAATCCATGTGAATGCAGCATTAGCAAGTGTTTAAAAGGAGTTGTCATGTGGCGGTTGTGCTTTGTGGGACATTAAGTGAAATTCAAATACATTATTTTCTTTTCGGAGCTTTCCAGTCCAGCTCGGTTCTTAAGTGTCACTTTGCAGTCTGCTTGGACATATTAAGTTGTAGCTGCTGCGCACACAGACAACACACACACACACACACACACACACAGCGCACTAAGCCAGACTTAGTGGCCCATCTGTCTGCTAAATACCGTTACTGAGAGGTAATTTAACAGTCAAGGTCTTTAGGCCGTAAGCTGTTAATGCTTCGGCTGAGGCCCAAAGTGCTCTAAGAGAACACAAGCTTGACCTCAGTGTGTGTCTGCTGCACGGAAAATACAGCAACAAGCTGTAAGGTGGATTAGCTATGGCAACAAACGGCACAAGCGTCCATATGATGAAATCGTGGCTTTTTCGAAGCTGTTGGTTGCACTGTTTTCTGTGGAGTTGCTAACTTGTCACAGAGTGTTTGCTACGCTGCTGAATCTGAGCCTCATACTGGGCAGGTTCACCCATTTTGGGGGGGGGGGAGTTTGACTGAACATGTGAAAGCAAGTTACTAGTTACTGTTAAGTTGCATAATAGTATAATGTCTTCTGTGGCTCTGGAGGGAGCCTCGATGATGTCGGGGGCATGAAGAGAAATGTGTTTTGCAATATGGGAAATGTAGGATCCGTAGCTTCTGGACCTTGAAGCACAGAAGGGACCAGTCAAGATATTTCAGCCTCTGCTGCACAAACTTCACCCATTCTTTTGTGTCTCATGTGAGTCCCCCGACTTTAGGGATGTGCAATACTAAACCGCAGGAGTAGGCCTAATGGATAGCTAAGGATAGGTCACTGGTTTTCATGGCAGGTCAAAGCATTTAACTCACAACATGTATAAGAAAAAACCACAGGACATATCCGCCGATATATCAGCACGCTGTCTAAAGACGCGCTCTCTTGCAAGAGCCTGACGGGGCACTTCCCGTTGACCTTATTATATACAAATGAATAAATGGACCTCCAATTAGGGCATAATTTAAGTCATTTTGCAGTGTGAGATGTTCATATTGATATCGCAGGGAAGTCGAGCATAATTTATAGAATCTATCTGAATCACACTGTCCCTTTAAGATGACACTAGGGGCTCTCCTTTGATGGCCCAGTTGTGGGGGTGGGGGCCAACACAGCACATGCACTGTCTTTTCAAAATGGCTGAAATGAAGGAGTTTCAGCTTCCACATTTTATGCCAACAGGAGAGGTAAGTCATCAATGTTTTCCAGACATCATGTTTCTGTTGCTAAAAAATCAAGCTGTTTCTTCAAAATAAAAGTCCTGGCTTCCATTTAGTAAGATTTTTAAAAAGTCACAGTAATTTTAACAGTTTCAAAACACAACTTTTATTCAATGTCCTTTGTAGTGGACATCAGGACTTACTAACCTCCATTTGTAATACATCAGGGAGCAGAGGATACTGCAGCTGTTGAGGAGCAAACAGAGTGCAACAAGGCTGCCTCAATCTGCCCAGGCCAGGGAAGATGATGCCTATGTAGATGAGCAGATGATTCTGTTCACAGGCCGGTGTCCTGTACGGCAGTTTGTGCCTGGGAAACCAAACCCCACAGGACTGTGGAAGTATTTGCCCTTGCCAGTCCCAATGGTCTGGTACTGGATTTTGAGGTTTACAAGGGCAAGAATACGTTCACTGACCAGCAACTTGGAATCAGAGGGAATGCAGTCATTTTTTAGAAATTTTAAAAGAAATCCACTCAAAAATGAATTCAGTATCATAAAACTACATTATTACATTCTGTATGAAGCAAGTCCCGATGTCCACCACAAGGGACAGTCAATAAAAAATGAATAAACAATGTTTTTGAAAAAAAAATTGTTGCAACATGTTTCTTTCAACCACAATCCTTAAATTATCATAAAACAAAATCAAAAAAGCAAAACCTTTTTTCCTCTGGGTCTCAGGATATGGCAGCATCGATAGCCAATTAAATGAACGATGATGTCGTTAGGCTACATGAATACGTTAAGAATTATAATTCAAGTTGTAAAGTCGGGATAATCAGGATAATCCATTCGTGACTCCTACGACAGACCTCTGGACCACTCGTAAATTGTGTTCGTGCCTCAAAGAAAATTCAAAATACGAGAAAGTTCCCCTAAATCACTCGTACGCCACACTTAAGAAACAGCTCTGTCCGTACGAGTGGTTCTGGCCCAATGTGCAGGGTATGTGGTGGGCACACTTGGTGGGACTCATGGCTGCAGGGGTGCGTCCGTGGCACATATAGGAGCAGGTTTAAGGGTCGTATAGCTATCATGGCCAACACCATTGGCTCCTCTCACACAGAAAGTTCAATACAACAGAGAGTCCAGCTGATGTCCCATGACGATGACGATATCGCACAGTAGCCAAATTTGCCGTTGCAGTTAATGGAGTTGTAATTGGTAGATTCAGCTGTGTGTGCATGAAACAAGCCACAAGGCCACTGCCAAAACTAGGAAGGAGACATCGTTTAAAGCTGCACAAGGTCTCATAAACTCTTGTAATGATCCTTTTTAACAGGACGACAGCATCTGAGCGTGCTAACATGATCAAAAATATCTCATATCAATAACCAAAGGTGCAATAACTCTTTATCTCTACCTTGTTTGTTCAGGAACCTATGTGACACAGGTGACTGCCGCAGATGCAGATGACCCCACATATGGCAACAGCGCACGTATCGTCTACAGCATCCTTCATGGCCAGCCATACTTCTCTGTGGACCCCAAGACAGGTGAGAGGTCAACAATATTCGTGTCAGCCCTATTCCATTCCAACGTCCGTAGCAAAGCAAGAGTTATCCATACAGTTGTATGACGAATCACTGACTTCTTGGTGAACCCACGGTTCACTCTTGACCAGCCGTCTCCACTCCCTCCTAGAAAGCATGAAATTCAACCAGTCATGACACAGTGAGCGGCTCTGAAGGCAGAGTCCTGCACCTGAATGCTAAAACGAGCACTGAAAGGGGACGTAAAGATTTTCAGTCCTTTTTTAACAGACATCTCAACCGACCGGGGATTCGTCTGCACACGGAGTGTCATGTTTCATTTTCACCCCGAGGAGCAGCATGCCTCAACTGTCCGGCCTCTTTGTAAACACAGACTACATCAAAGCTTAAGGCATGAAACAAAAAGGTGGTGGTTTTGCTGGTGAAAAGAGTCAAACTGGCAGGAGGATGTCGGAAGCCATCAGCAACTGTGACCACTTTCCGTTTCCAGCTTGGGACCTTTACAATCCACCAAAACGTCTTTAACGTTGGCGTTCCTGTTCATGACTTCAACATCCGACAAATTAAAGTGAATCAGAGAAGCACGGCGTCAATAAAAGCCTACATGGGCAAAACAGAGCAGACTGGAGTGGGGAGACCCAGTCAATCATCAATTAAACATCACTCTGTGCTCCAGCCTCTGTTTGCTGTCCTAAATCTGAGAAGCATCTGATTCGGCGGCATACTGCTTGGGGATACGCAGAGAACCCTGTTTCATCAATAAAAGCTATTTGTGTGATTCGATGTAGGTGTATTTAGAGGTGATTAGGCGGACAGAGGGGGGCCCGAAATCAAAGGTTTGCAGGAATCCACATAGAAATGGTGGATAACTTGGGCCTAATTAGTCATTTGAGGAATGAAAGGGGACTTCTACAGACAAAGCTCTGTAATATGCTGGCCCAGTGAAGGTTAGAATCTAGAATCTACTGTCTGTCTATTTCCCCATATGGAAAACAAAATATCACAATGAGCACCCTTTTTTAACCCCTCCTCCAGGCGTGATGAGGACAGCTCTGGCCAACATGGACCGCGAGGTGAAAGGGGAGTACCAGGTTCTTCTTCAGGCCAAGGACATGGGAGGTCAGCTGGGAGGGCTGGCCTCCACCACAACCGTCAACATCACCCTCAGCGACGTCAACGACAACCCGCCGCGCTTCGCTAAGAGTAAGGAAGTACCTGATCATTTGGACGGATGAATGAGCCATCGATTGGTTTGTCTGTTAAGATGAATGAACAAAATCGGCCCACAGGTTCTTTCTTGAATTGAACTTTTGCTTTTTGCTTTCCTTTTCCTCTCCTCTGTCATTCGATCAGGTATTTTCCATCTGCGGGTGCCAGAGTCGGCGTCAGTTGGCTCAGCAGTGGGTCGTATTCGAGCCCACGATCTGGATGCTGGCGCCAATGCGGAGGTGGACTATGCCATTGTTCCAGGAGATGAGGGCGACATGTTTGACATCATCTCTAATGGCCAAAGTCAGGAGGGAGTTGTAGTCTTGAAAAAGGTACATTTACTCATTATCAGCTGCACATTATTGTGCTTTTGACACAATTACACGTATTGTACTGCACAAGCTTGATATGCATGATGATCCATTGGGTTATGTATTCTCAAAAAATGGCCAGGTCTCAAATAATAGCTGGAATGGGGGGTCTGGAGTGGACTCATCTGTACCATAATACGGAAATTCAGCGTAGTCTAATCCACACCCATTCCATCAGTACAACAACAGAGTGCTGCATTCAGTAACTGCAGCTGTTCTTACACCACAATGCAGTGGAGTAGAAGTATAAAGTGGCATAAAATGGAAATACTGCCGTCGATTTCAAGCGATTGCACTGGTCGATAGTTCGCAGCGGTAATCATCCATCAAAGGTAGTCAGAAGACAATTGCTAGCAACCAAACATGGACGTAAACAATGCACGATTTGTATTCGTGATTATCAGTCTCTATACCGCTCATACTTGGAGGGTTGCGGGGAGCTGGAACCCATCCCAGGTGGCATTGAGGGAGTGGAGGATTACACCTCGGACAGATGACCGCAGTCCATCACAGACTTACACCTAGAGACAAATATTCATTCACGCTCACAGTCACACCTACAATTTTGGAGTCATCAATTAACCTAACCTCTCTGGGAGGAAGCACAGGGAGAACCAGTTTGTGTCATTATATTGACACCTGCGTTCAATACGTGATGCTCTTTAAGTGTTACGACAGTCCTAATTTACGGCCACTTTACGGCGGTCGGTTGAACCTAATTTTATTTTCTTTTATACAAGGGAAATACTGAGTTGCCACCTAACGAAGGTACCATTTGTTTTGCATTTATACGTATTGATTTCATTTCACGGGAAGTGCGAGTTTCCTTTAATCTCATATCTGGAAGGTGTGTAAGGAAGTAGGATAAGGTTGCTTTGTGATCGTCTGAAGTATAAGAAGGATGCAGGTATGCTCCAGAGTTGTTGCACTATATGGTCTCAGCATTTTCAGTATTTCACAATAAGCTGAAGCAGTGGTTACCACAATATTAGTAGAAAAAAAAATTGGCGCCCTAACAGGAGCACTCTACATTTTAATGGACTGTTCCATGAGGAGACGGAACCTCTGTGGCCGCTGTGCATCGCACACTTGTTGCTCAGTTGACGATAATACAAGAAAAGAAGTCTTATTTCAGGAGCGAGGAATAGAAAAGGTGCAGTAACATCCTTGTCCCAGTGGTGTTTACATTTCTTATTGTTACAAATACTCCATTATGCATCCTTAAAGTACATAAGTCAGATGTACTTCAAGTATCAGATGTTAACTGTTAATTTAAGCCTGTGCCTTGACACTCACTTCTCCTGTCTTTCAGTCTATGAAAGTGTGTGAATGTGAGATCTGTCAGACTACTTGGGAATCTCATCAAACAGGATGGAGTCCTCTTTGCTGCAGGGGATACATTTCCAAACCAGGACCCACATAACATAAAGACACATGTTTGAAAAGGATCCCTTATATTTGTTTGTTAAATAATTAGAACCAGCATATGTACTGAGCCGGACAATTCACAACTGAAACATAAACTTGCGAACGTGCCTTTGATTACTAATTGGTCAGTACAAATATGTCTGTGATGAGCTACGATTGGCCAATATATCCGCCAGGCTGATTTATCGGTCCAATTAGAATTCTCCATATATAGTGCACCGTTTATGAAGGCATTAACAGCTTAAAAAACATTTTGTTATGGTATGTTGAATTACGCTTTGAAGGTCTAAAAACACAATATAGAAAATAAAGTCAAATGGAATCTTTTATAAAAATGTTTCTCTTTTTCTGCTCGAAATTCCACACAAATACACCCTCACATGCTAGTCAACGCTTTCATGATCGACAGGGGGGTCATTTGCAATATGTTTGTTGCTGATGAAAGGTAAAGTCATATGTGTGTTTGTGTGGGCTGGAGATGATGTGTGTATGTGTGTTTTGGGTGTGTGTGTGTGTGTGTGTGTGTGTGTGTGTGTACGAGAATTGGCTTCAGCATTATGAGACAAACTGAGTTTGATGTGTATGCGAATGCATCTCGGTACGGTTTGCGGCTGCATTTCCATATCAAAGCGTCTGTCTCCTGCATCTTTCTCCTGTGCATTCACACACAGATAAGCGTGGTGAAAGAAAGGAAATCGACCCTCATCTGTGTCCAGATCTATTAGTTAGTGGTGCATTCATCAAAGTGATTGGGGTATCAATAACCAAATCTGCTGCCCTTTTGAAGTCTCTACGGTGAGGAATTTATATATCTAGGTGCTGTCAGGGTTGCTATGCAACAATAAGGCAGGTTGTCCTTGCACCGTGCTTGAAACGCAGAAATTAAAATACTGAACTTTGTGTTGTGAATGTGCTGTCGGTGACTGAGAGGTCAGAAGATTTCTAGATGTCTGCTGGATGTCTCGCTTTGGCAAAATGGTCGACATCTGTTGTATTCTGTTATATTTCGTTGTTTCAAAAGAGAGACATGTGTCTCTCCGATGAGTTGATATCTGTTGGAGACAGGTTGAACTATTTCTTCTGTACTGGCAGATGTATTCAGTTGCATTAACAAAGTAAGGATTTTGGGACTCAATTATAGACAGAAATACCTCGATAAGATGGATGAAGGGTCAAACGAATAGAAGTTCCATATTGTTGCATGGACAGCTGGATTGATTCAAATAGAAGTAGATCTGTTCTGCCGGACTTGCAACAGACAACTTAAAAACATGGCTGAAACGCCTCCTGAGTTCACACAGATTAACTAATAATAATATAGCTCTATTCTCATATGATTAAATCCCTTCCGTGTCTCTGCAGACTCTCGACTATGAGACCAAGAAGTCGTACACCTTCAAGGTCGAGGCGTCCAACACCCAGCTGGACTCCCGTTTCCTTCACCTGGGGCCCTTCAAGGACTCGGCGACGGTCAAGGTGAATGTCCTGGACATGGATGAGCCTCCCGTCTTCACCAAGCCCTCCTACTCTATGGACGTGTACGAGGACACCCCCCCAGGAACCATCATCGGCTCTGTGACGGCTCACGACCTGGATGCCAGCAGCAGTGCTGTCAGGTAAGAAAAAGGGCTTATGGCCGCTGTCCATGCACACAAGAGAACTTGAACGCTGTTTCAGTAAGATTTAAGATTTAGTATTCATATTTAATTATTTGATTTCCAGTCCTAAGTTCAGACTTTACACTTTATAGCCAGGCTTAGATTGAAGGAAATTAAAATGGGTCACACCACACAAACTACGAAGTAATTTCTAGGAGACAGGGTTGAGGAGACTGAAGTTCGTGTCCTTTTTCTACCCATTGTTGGCTTCTTTGAACCATGACATCATTGTTAGAAACTAAATCGGACCCTAGCCAGACCTTAACCTTGGCCTATCGCAAAAACCACCAACCGTAACACAGTGGTTGCAGGTGGATCAAATGACTGCAAGTCTGCAACCGAAAATGGACACTTTCATACAAAGGTGGACTCGTGTGACACTGTACCGAGGTGTTTAAACCTAGTGAGATGGGCTGTGCTAACAAAATGCCGGTATTATAATGGGGTAGCATGGTCATGGTCAGTATAATTTCTCCCCCGGGGATCAATAAAGTGTTTCTGATTCTGATTCTGATGGTTCCTCTGTAACGGACCCAGCTTTGCTGCAAATGCCCCCTTTTTCTAAATGTTTATTTATTTATTATGTTTGATTTATTTATTTATTTTTAAGTTATGAGGTCCTATGTCAAGGAATGTTTTGATCTGTATTAAAAAAAAATGAAAAAAGTTCCAAAAGAAACTTTGGCCTGTCAGGAAACATGCATATGAGTCATTTTTGGAGCGGCCATGCTGGTATTTTGGAAGTCACTGACAAAGCCTATTTTTTTATATATATGAGAGACGTGTTGGCGATCTCTAATGGTTGGCAGAAACTTCATTGTACACCAATTGTTCATTGGAGGTTTGACAATGTTACATATGACGTGATGACGTTTTGAGTTGAAGCGGGTCATAGTTATGGGAGTCCTGAACTGAACCTCAAACCACCACGCTGCTTTGCTACTTTGGTGATTTTATAAGAGCAAAACCAGCACTTTGCTGTTTTTAATGGGTCGTCAGGTGACAAGTGGTGGTGAAAGTCTGCTTTGCTGTGCCCCACTGCTGGAGAGCATTTCTCAAATATGTGCCCTTCTAGGACAGAGGACCCGGCCCACCGATGTAACGTGTTCCCCTCTCATGTGCTCTCTGCAGGTATTCGTTGGAATGGCGCACGGAGTCTGACAGCTGCTTTGACATCGACACCGTTGAAGGAACCATTTCCACTAATGAATACCTGGACAGAGAGACGGCTGTGCAGCACAATATCACTGTGGTGGCAACCAAAGTCAGTGAGTATTCCACACCAGAGGCATCCTGCATCTGAAACAAAGCGTACACAGCCCAGAGCTGGTCATCCAAAGAGATCTGTATAACAATGAAGGTTTTTTTTTAATAATATCGCCTAAAGGAAGCGCTTATAAGGTGAATAGTATTGGTCCGAGCACAGAACCTTGTGGAACTCCGTGACTGACTTTGGTGTGCATGGAGGATTCATCGTGTACGTGTATGAAGTGAGATTGATCTGATAAACAGGACTTAAACCATCTTCGTGCGGTTCCTTTAATGCCAATGAAATATTCCAGTGGTCAGAGACAAGTCTGGTTGGCGACTGCGACATTCCTGTTCTCCCAATACGGGAATGCGGAGTGAAAGTATGATTTGCGTGGAATCTACAACCATGTGTTAATGACCCAGTTCCCTCGGGGACAGGGGAAGTAACATAAAAACCAGATGGATTTGGTAAAATAAAGTTATTTATGTACAAGGAACTTGGATAATTGACATACTGTATATAAAAAAGAGCTACAAATACCTTTACCTAATGCTAAAAAACAAAAAAGAATTCTCAAGAAGGAAATTCTGAGTGTGTGTGTGTGCGTGTGTGTGATCAATAGTCTAAACGATACCTGGCCCGGTCCATCGGCATATCAAGCGACCCCTCATGGGCTCCCGATTCCAAGGTTGAGAAACAGAGTTGATATACTGGCATCATTATCATTTACCACTATGTTAAGGTGTAGATTTTTCAGAGATACGAGATCAGAGGGTGTAAATAGTTCACACCAGTCTGATCTGAGAGCAGAGTTTAGCGTGAAAGGTTAAATTCATCATGAGTTCACAGTCTGACAATGAAACAGCTGGGTCCCAGGTGACTGCACACAAGTCTTTGTGTTTGTTGATTTTAGCCACACCTACTCAGATTTGTAAATTGAGCGAACATGTAAACGAGAGTTCGCTATTTCATAATGGAAAAAGCCTTTCTGTAACCTCGAGAGAGGGATAACACAATCCAAACCATGGTGACGGAGCAGCAGCAACGTGTATCCACAACACATAGTCCGCTCATCAGTTTTTAAATATTTTCTAACAAGTTTGTACCTCTGTAAACTTCAAGCCTCATTCAGATTAGATTAACATTACAGGAAGAGGTAGGGGATGAAATATTCAGTGTGCTCTCTGTAGCTTAACTAACTTAAAGCTACATCAGAGATCTTCTCTAATTCCAGCCTGATCACTGAGGTTGAAATGTTCCTAATGTGTCCCCTTTAACTGTGCCTGAGTTTATTAGAATAGCTTCTTTTTAGCCTAGCATTTAATTTGGAGCGATGTTATAGCCGTAGTTTTTAAAAATTCTGGTCATTGGTTTTTCTGTTATTTCATTCCTGGTGTTTATTTTTCATTTATTATTTTACTGTTTTCAGACTTGCAAATAGCATCTGCTGCTGGTGTTTATTATTGTTTTAAGTTCATGACATGAGAAGCACTTTGAGCTGAGCAGCTTATTCCATTTGCCTCTGGTGGGTCTGAAAGTTCCTAAACAAAAAAACTTAACACTTGCATAATATGCAACTACTCTCATACATCCACTTTTGAAAAACCATGACATGCTTTTGAAAGTTCTGGAAAAGCTGGTAAGTGGACGTCCAGTTAAGATGTTTTTTGGCAAACATTGAAAGAATATTTAAGTGTATTAACACCATTAAAGTCTCGTAGCTCTTGTGTATGTTTATAATCATAGAATGAAAATTCCCCCAGGTTGCATAAATAGTGTGTAACTAGTGCCACTTTAAGATCAACACGTTGCGCTCGTGGACTGCATGCAAATGAAGCAGGCGGGACCAGGATGTTGATTGGTCAGTGTTCAAAGCGGGTGCTGTGTGGCCTTTAAAGCGCCCGCTCTGAATTATGATGAGCTAACCTATTTAGCAGCTTCCTCTGTGGCATAAGAGAGTGAGACTTTGGCAGCTTGCCACGGCCGAAACGCTTAGTTTGATTCACGGTCGACTCGCGAGGCTGCATTACATTACTCAGGTCATGAAGAGCTGCCGTCTCTCGCTGCCGATCTGCGATCACACGGTGAACAAATGCGTCGAATGGCAGCTTTCCAGATCCACCAGTGGCCGTGGCTGATTCTGTGGCGATAATGATAATAATCACAACAAAACTTTATTTATACAGCACCTTTCACACAAGGGGTGTAGCTCAAATAAACAAAAGGAGGCAGCGAGTAAACAGTGTTCACTCGTTAATAGGAATGAGGTCCAAGCCAGTTGCTTTGTTTTTCGGGGCAACGCAGATAAGACGCCTCCTTACCGTTTTCCGCCGAGACAGGACTTCATGTCAAATACATCAGGAACACCGGGATACGTTTATGTCCCTGAGCAATATGAAAATAACTAGCAACCTTCCATTTATCTAAACACACTCCTCCATCCTCAACGGCTTGTCCACCGTCGCCAGATTTAGTTTTGGACTTTCCTGTCCGGTGGAGCCCATTTCGTTAACCATGATTTACGGGCTGATGTGAAGTTTCAGCAATAGCATCCACATGAAATTGGGACTTTTCGGTTCTCTGGCGTCCTCTCTCCTGTGAGTTTGTCCTCTTGTCCCTCCCTCCAGTCCCCCCTGCCTCTCATTCTGCTCTCCGGCTTTTTCTCCTGAGTGTTCCTCGGTCTTGATGTCTCACAGGATGCACACTGCAGACATCTGGTCACTGATACACACTGACCTGTCGGTACGGGGGCTGCGTCATTGAGTGTATAGTAATGTGTGACCTCGTGGCGTCCCTTGCAGGCAACCCTCTGCTGTCCGTCAAAGTGTCGGTGACAGTCAACGTGCTGGATGTGAACGAGTTCCCTCCTGAGCTGGCGGTTCCTGCGGATACCTTCGTCTGTGAAAACTCCAGAGTCGGACAGGTAAACTGAACTGTATGTAAAGCTATCTGCTGGCTGTAGCCTATATAAAGACTACACTAAACGGTGTGGAACATAGACTGCACACATTTATTATTTAAAAGGTTACCCTGGGTATCTGCTTCCTCATATTATAGCCATACACTCCTATAATCAGTTCAAGTAGTTCAGAGGGTGTTGCATGTATTAAAACGTACACCACCAGGTTCGCGGAAGTTACTTTCATTTTCAGTGACATTGTCATTTTCTCTGCGAAGCCAAGAGACTCGAACCAGCAATCTTTCATTCACAAGCCACCAACTTTTCTCTCTAGGGTTCTCTGATTCAGTGTGCTCAGCAGATTCTCTCTCTCTCTCTCTGTTTGCTCCTTGACCAGGTGATCCAGATTGTCAGTGCCGTGGACAAGGACCTCCCTCCTGTTGGCCAGAGGTTCTTCTTCAAGTCCCCCAAAGAGCTTCGCAACAGAAACTTCACTGTTCGAGATTTTGGAAGTAAGCAAGAGGAGGGGATTAAAAGGGAAGGAGATGGTTACAATCTTATTGTATTGACCAGTTCACGGCAGGCAAGGCAGGGATCTAGGCGTCCTGATATAGGGCTCACGTCTATGCATAGCACTGTTGCCTGGAACCACACTCTTGGTGACGGACTGGATTCGATTACATTTTATTTATATAGCGCCAAATTACAACAAAAGTCATCTCATGACACTTTATAAATAGAGCTGGTCTAGACCGACTCTTTATAATGTTATAACCATGAGCAAGCAAGCTTTGGCAACAGGCCCAGGCAGGCCTGAGCCAGCCTCTAACTATAAGCGTTATCAAAAAGCAAAGTTTTAAGCCTACTCTTAAAAGTAGAGAGTGTGTCTGCCTCCCGGACCCAAACTGGGAGCCGGTTTGCCTTTGGAGACTCTAGCAACCACAAGCAACCCTGCCATTCTGGGAGCGCAGTTCTCTAGTGGGGTAACAGGGTACTATGAGCTCTCTAAGATATGATGGTGCCTGACCAGTAAGAGCTTTGTAGGTCAGGAGAAGGATTTTAAACTCTATTCTAGATTTTACAGGGAGCCAGTGCAGAGAAGCTAATACAGGAGAAATATGATCTCTTTTCCTGGTTCCTGTCAGTACACGGGTCGCAGCATTCTGGATCAGTCCTCAGGGACTTATTGGGGCAGCCTGATAATAAGGAATTGCAATAATCCAGCCTAGAAGTAACACATGCATGGACTAGTTGTTCTGCATCTGTTTGAGACAGGATCTTCCTGATTTTTGCAATGTTACGGAGGTGAAAGAAGGCAGTCCTTGAAGTTTGTTTTACGTGGGAGTTAAAGGACAAGTCCTTATCAAAGACAACTCCGAGATTCCTCACGGAGGCGCTGGAGGCCAGGGCAATGCCATCTTGAGGGATAATATCCTTAGATACTGTGTTTCGGAGGTGTTCAGGGCCAAGAACAATAACTGTCTTGATTCCCTGAACCCCCTGCAACAGGAGGGTGGTAAACACTTGTATATGTATAATGAGTATGTATCAAGATGCGCATTTCAGCTAATGGCTCACGTTAATCAGTAAGCACTTTCTGAAATCCAAATAACCTGCTTCACGCACATATACAACTGGGAGGGCATTAGTTTGAGGAGATACGGAACAGGCAGTAGTTTGACGATGAAATGGCACAATGGGGGTGCATAGACCTTTCAGCTCTGACAACCTACTTTTAATGTCTAGTACAAATAGTTAGGTACATGTACATGTAACCCAACTTACTTACTTACCCTGGCTCCTGGAAATTTTGCCAATTTTGCCAGGACTCACTAGAGTCTGGGGCTCACATCCAAACTCCCGTCTGTGGTCGGGTTCAGACAACAAAAGCACTTTGGTTAAGGTTGGGGAGAGATTGTGGTTTCAGTTAAAGTCAAGTCACTGCAGACTTTTTCTGTGTCAAACCAAGACCACGACCTTTCCCTGACCTTAACTTCAAGTGCTGCCTAGCAAACATTTCTGATGTTGCCGTATATAAATGAATCAAATTGTTGGTTGGAGGTATCAGGCTACAGATGTTTCAGTTTAGTTGGAAGGTTAGAAAAGCATTTGCTAATATTCGAAATGGTGTAGTTTGTTGAGACTCATCGTCTCAAGGAAAACTACAGCATCTGTCGTTTCAGAAAATGCCGCCAAACACACACGTTTAGTGTTCAAGTGACAGTGAAGACCTCTAGGGGCCGTTTCCATATAGACCCCCAATATAAATCAATCAATCAGTCAATTACTGGTAAATTATATTATTGTTTTGTGTCATTGATTTTTTGAAGGTGAAGGTTTTATGACGTAAAACTTTTCCAGAGCCCAGGAAAGCTGTTTTTTATGTCTGTGAATTTCTTTCAAGTTTATGGACGAAGTGGGCGCCAACCTTAACTCTGATATCCAGTTCTCCTAAAACACAAATGGTTGAGGCTGATCAGATTCGTTTTGCTTGACCTTGCCTCCTAGCAGTGGCCCGTGAACTAGATTATTATATGAGGGAAAAGGATGTGAACATTGCATTATGCAGCAATTCACAATGGACAAAAAAAAAAATGTGCCTTAATATGCATTCATTGTTGGTGATTACATTCACCAGGGAGTTGTTCTAAATGTCTTGTGCTGCATATGTCTAACTCCTGGATGCTCCTTTTGAGCCCGTGTAACTGTAGCATTTGTTTTAAAGGCTAAACCTGGTGATATTCCATCTTTATTTTCTCATCATGTGCAGAGCCTCTCGGTCACAGAGCTCCATTGCTGTCCTAAAAATATCAAAAACACATCGACGAGCCACGCTGTTGTTGCACCGGGTGACATGTTTCCTCATTACCATGAACACGCACATTGTAATTCATTTTGACTCAAATGTGTATTAATCCACTGCTGAAAATAGTCCCCCATTTCTGGAGATAAGGATCAAGGATTTCTTGACGTCCAACAAAAAAATCCTTCAATTTATTGTAAATGAAATGTCGTTTTTAAAGTGGAAAGGCTAACACCTCACCTATGCCATATCTACACGAGTTCAGTTTCTTGTGCGTGAATTGTGTGTGAATTCTTGGTATACCCTTCAAGAGTCCATCAAATGTCTCAGATGATTACATGAACAGTAAACGTTGCCGGAACATTGTCCGTGACGCAACATTATCCTCCGCTGGTTTCCAGACAACACGGCTGGCATTGTGACCCGACGCGCCGGCTTCCAGCGGCGGTTGCAGGATGTCTATGTTCTCCCGGTTGTCGTTGAAGACAGCGGTTACCCCGCCCAGAGCAGCACAGCCACCCTCACCATCCGAGTGTGCTCCTGCAAGGCGCGAGGCTTGCTGCTCACCTGCTCAGCTGAGGCCATCTTCCTGCCTGTGGGCCTCAGCACTGGAGCCCTGATGGCTATTCTGCTATGTGTAGCTCTGCTGATTGGTAAGCGGATGTTTCTTCTGTCACATAACTACAACGCAGTGCTGTATACAAGCACCGGAACACTGTTCATAGGACTAATACCATTTGACATTCCTCCTTCTGCGTATCACTTGTCTCCAAGATTACACCTACATACACTTTAGCTTGGCACATAAATTATTGGAGAGTAGTTTGCTTATTTAAACAATGTTTGCCACAGAGCAAGCTAAGTGCAATCACTTACCACACAATTTGTTCACTTCCAGTGGGCGTTCATCATTAGGGGGACAAAACCCACAGTCACTTCTCACCTGTCTAGATGATTGTGGATTTTGTCCCTCGTCTCTAACAAGAGTAGCCGCGTTAGAAAGCGATTACTTCACTGCCAGAATAGACAGGAGGAGTAGTTACAGTGATGAATAACTCTTTCACTCGCATTCATTAAGAGAGACTAAACTTCTTGTAGAACTGGGTGGACAAGGGTCAAATAAATGCCAAACACTGAAACAGGCTGCAAGAATTTGTTCCCGTTCCCAAAGGCTTTGGCACCCTCTAGAGTTTCATTGGCTGAAAGACACATACTGCACTCATTTTCGTCAAATCTTAAGTCAGAATAATTTGAAAAATGCTATAATCACAAAAACTGTCCACGTACTGCACAGGTTTTAATCAACAACCAGTAGGACCTGACTCAGAGAAACAGACTGAGCCACATTTATCACACATGTGTAAGTACTTGTAGTCAACCCATCACTTTATTTCCATTGTGTCTTGCAGTTATGGCAGCATTATACATGGGCCAGAGGCGCCACAAAGAGAAGGAGACTCTGATGACGTCAAAAGAGGACATCCGGGACAACGTCATTCACTACGACGATGAGGGCGGCGGCGAGGCGGACACCCGCGCCTTCGACATGGGCACCCTGCGCAACACGCACTCGCAGCGCACCAGCACCCACAGCAGCACCTCCAAGAAGGAGAGAAATGGCTACGGGGACGGGGTTCTGCTGCATCTCAGCAGTCGCTGCGACAACATCCGGTCGCCGGACATCCATCGCCAGACAGCCAGCGTCATCGCCGCCGTGGACAACAGGACGTCGCTCTCGTCCCATGGCCGAGTGACTGAGAGCGACGCTGACATTATCAGGGAGTTCATTGAGCAGCGGCTGGAGGAGAGCGAGCAGGGTTACGCCGCCCCGCCCTACGACTCGCTGGCGACCTACGCCTACGAGGGCGACGGCTCAGTAACTGGCTCACTCAGCTCCATAGAGGAGTCATGGGTAATTGACAATTCAGGGGATTTTAGCTCCCTCGGTGACTGGGGGCAGCCGTTCAAAACACTGGCTAGCATCCTGGACAGACAGCCACCTACTCTGACTGAGGAGAGCTGAGAGGAAGTTGGACGGCAGAGAGACTTTGGGCGGCCATGTTGGAATTAGCTTTCTTTTCTAGACATGTTTTTTGTTTGTTTGTTTGTTTGTTTTTTAACTGTGACAGGCTCTGGTTAGAATGACGTGAGTGACTTTTTAGAAAGCTGTCCATGTGAAGAAGAGTTGTGGGTGATTGGTTAGCTAGAGAGCAGAGAATCTAGCTACAGGTGCGCGAAAAAGGTAAACTTGATAGCTCCTCAAAAGTGCCTGAGGTCCTATATGTTTACATGTATTTCAAATTCATGTTACTTAATAAAAAATATATTAAACTGACATTTTGATTGCAATGTCAGATTCTTAAGTATCATCAAAAACTTTCCAGTGAACAGCGATTCAACCATCAGGTCAAATGCTGTTTTCTTAGCCACGATAGGAATTGTTATTTCGGTTGATCAGTCGGCCCACCACTTTCGTCCAGATGACAACATCTCAACAAACACTGGCTAGATTGCAATGCATTTTTGTGTTTGTTTGCTCCCCGTAAAATTCAGAGTCCAGTTCGAGAGTCTTGTGATCACATTTACAGATTTGCAAGGTCAGGCACCTGCCTACATTGGAAGTCTACCTTTGCAAGAGGTTCCAAACCAAACCATTGGGCTAATCTTTAACAATGCTTGTATTTTATACATTTATCGTACGTTTTGTAAAATCTTAAGCTGAAAAGTAACTATGTGTCGCTTGACAACCCCCATTTCCAAGGGGAAAAATGTTATTTTCCAGGGTTCCAGGGTCCAAGTAAAAACGGAGTGAGAGGCTGACATAGCTTTGGTGTTTTAGGATCTTCACCTCACAATCCCAGAGACACTGTGTCTACCCTTCTGCATTCTTAAAAAAGGCACCATGCTTTTAAAGGCTTTCATAGCCCATTGAACATTATGAGTATAAAAAGCACATTTCAATTACTTCTTGCGTTGCAGGTTAGACAGGTTCTGATTTTGTGTTACTTCCCAGTGTAAAGCAAATTAAAATGAAGAGCCTGGCGAAAATAAACCGTACTGTACATTTCTTCTTGATGTGGCAATCACTTGTCCCATGTGGAGGCGTTGCATTATGATGCAAGCTTCCCCGTATTCAACACCTGCTGTGTGCCACTAAATGTTAAATGGTGTTGAGGATTTCAAGTAAGAAACACATCTACTACATAATGACATTATTTGCTGTAGCTTTTCAAGAGAGAGGAACTATGTATCCTGATTTTGTATTAGTTTATGAAATGAATACAGTTTATATTATAATAGAACTTTATTCTTCTTATGTAATTGTAAAAAAAAACAAAAAAAAATGTAAAAAACTATTTATTCCATGTGAACGAGCAAAGCTGGACAAATACAATCATATTTGATTGTACGCCACCAGGCGTTTAAATAAACGTCACCAGGCGTTTCTTAAATGCCAATTCTGAGTAAATGATGGGCGCCTTGGAAACAGAGAACAAGACCTTCTTGGAAATAGAAAATAACCTGATAATGTTATAGACAACAGATACCAAAAATGGATTAATATATATATTAAAGACGGAACGACAGAAATTATACTATTATAATTTTGTGACTGCCTACAGTGATACAGGCAATCACACCTGATATAGGGCTGCGGTCAATCATGACTTCCATATTTACTCCGCCAATCTGATCATACCGCACAGTATAATCTAGCAATGCCTATTTAATGTATTAAATTATTCACCTTGCTTTTTTTAGCATGGATGAACTTCCCCCCAAGCAACCTGTCTTCACATGACATCTGGGTTATAAAGCAGACCCCGCCAGGCCTCAGAGAGGACACTAGCACTGACCCTTCTAAGGGTCCAGCATCCCAGGCTCAGGATGATCCCTTGACTTCTTCAAGACCCCGTGCAAGAACTGACGTGCAATGTTGAACTTCCCCTTTAGGAAGAATGTGAAGCTTTGGGCCAGCATGCTGATTTTGATGCTAGTGCAAAGCTGAACAAAGAACAGGGACACTCCATAAAGTGGTCAAGACAAGGCAGATAGCCTTGTCCTGGGCAGGCGGACCGCTGGACTATTGCACTTGGGTTACAATGATTGAGGGCAGAAGAGTCACTATCGTTACATTCCAGTACGGGAAAGTCTCAGAGCGATGCTAAAAGAGGGAAATGCAGATCAGCAGAGTTTTAACCCCCTTCTTGTAGAAGATGGTACACTCCATGTCTGCCTCAGACACAGATTGTTTAAAGTTGATAAGTTTTCAAGCATCCTGCCAAGCAAAAGCACAAAGTTTTAGCTGTCTGTGTTACAGGTACCAGCCAGTACCGAAGAAACAAATAATGGATCCTGCAAACAGGAGGAAGAAATGAAACAGGGCAACTTTGAAAAGTAACGAACGTCCCGACGCCAAAGCCGCAAAGCGACCCTCTCAAGGTAAAGCCGTCCCAGAGCAAAGTAAAATGTCACAATGCCCCCTGCTGGCGACACGGTAGAACATACACAGTGGGCATACTGTGGAAACATTACATTGATTACAAATAAAAACACAATATATCAACACAAATGTGATCACACATTGGTGGGTGTCGCAAACTCCCCAACAAAATGAAAATGGCTCCTGACATTTCCAAAACCCCAGACTCTTAAATTGTTACTAATACACCAATGTAGTGTATGGGATGCATGTTAGCGGTGCATGTGGTGTGTGATATGTTTGTGGCATGTATGTGGGTGAAGTGAAAGGTGCAGTATGTGTGTACGGCATGTATGGGTGTGATATGTAAGGGACAGCTGTGTATAACAGCATGCCGTAACCAGTCAGGTGTGGTATAATGTATGCTGCAACTGTATTAACTGTGTTCTGTGGCTGCCTTGATGGCTGATCAAGTGTCTCATCGGTGAACATTTGTCGTGGCCTTCTGTCACGAGCCGACCTCCTAACCTCAGTGTTTGTCTGAACAACGGGGCGGGGGGGTCAAGGGTCTCTCCTCCTGTTCAGGTTCTGAATGTTCGTGCTCACTCTCCAGTCCAGTTGAAACAACTTGTCTCTTTCTGTGCTCTCTCCTTGGAGATGCCTGAGTTGGATTGGGTAAGCATTCCTTCTCAGCTTGATCTTTATCTTTATCTTGATCGTTACTCACACTCATCCTGACTGGACAATATCCAGGTTCATCCTGTTGCTCTTCCCTTTCAGGTACAGGTACATGAACTGGTTCCCTCTGGATTGAAGTTGGTTGTCCATGGTAGGTATTTTGTTCTGTTCTGTCTATTGGTATTCTTAACCAGTAACCTCCATTGCCCAACTCCTCAGAGTCATCCTCAGCATTGTCACTGTTCTCAGACTGTCTTTGTATGTCAGTCACCCTCCGCTGTCTGTTGCCTTGTTTTGATCTTTTCTCAGATGTTGACTTGGTGGGTTGTGGAGGGGTCTCAAGAGGTAGGTCATTAACCAAAAGTAGCAGATTACGGTGAAGTGTCTGGTTTTCCGCTTGTCTCCCCTACCTGCTCTTTCACAATGTAAATGGTCTTTTCCCAGTATGACCTCAACTTGCCGGGCCCTCCACACTCACCAAGGTTCCTCACCAGGACCCTATCACCAGGCTGCAACACAACTCCCTTCACTTTTTGGTCGTAATACGACTTCCCTCTTGCACTGGACTGTCTACTGTTCTCATTGGCTATTCGATATGCTTCAGCCATCCTCTCTACCCACTTATCAGCATACCCTTTAGTTGAGACTGGTTCTGGTTCTGTGCCTTCGGTTAACCCAAACAACAGGTCTATAGGCAGGCGAGGAGAGTACCCAGTTGATTCATGTCGTGTGCAATTGTACGGTATGGGGAAGGTGGTCTTTCCAGCGCTGTTCTCAGCATCTGGAGTAATGCGCGGTTAAACCTTTCAGCTGGATTCCCTTGCGGGTGGTATGCCGATGTTCTTGAATGGCTAACCCCTGGCAGCTGCTGGAGGGTCTGGAAGAGTCGGCTCTCAAACTCACGGCCCTGGTCGTGATGCAACTTTGAGGGGTATGAAATCATTAAAGATATGTTGGGCAGCTGTCCTCCCACTCTTCTTCCTAGTAGAGTATACTTGTGAAATGGTCAACCATCACCAGGATATACTCATACCCTCCTCGACTGGTCTCTAGGTGTAGGTAGTCGATACAGACGATCTCAGTATAACTAGATGTGATACTGCCCATGGGAGCTCGAACATGTGTTACCGGCTTCTTTGATTTGATGCGTGGAGTGTGGGGCATAGTAAAGGTAATCCCTAAACTTTTCACACACAGCCCATTTTAGTTTTGCTTAACACTGATAGTTCTCTCCTTCTTTTAGCGACTTTTTCGCTAATCTCACAGTTGTTTACACACTATTATATATAGTTACATTAGCTTAGCAGCTAGCGATGGCTTCTCTCTCTCCTTCTCGCTCTCCTTCTCACTCTCCTGCTCTGTCCTGCTCGGTGTGTCAGATGTTTAGCTATTCCCCCGCCTCCTTTAGAGATAATGGTAAATGTAATAAATGTAGTTTATTTAGCGTGCTGGAGGCGAGGCTCAGCGAGTTAGAGGCCCGGTTCCGCACCATGGAGACGGCTGTAGTCAGCCAACCCCCAGTAGCCGGTGCGGACCGACTCAGTGTAGCTCCTGCTAGCCGTCCCAGCCAGGGAGGCTGGGTGACTGTCCGAAGGAAGCATAGCCCTCGGCAGAAGCCAACGGTTCACCACCAACCACTTCATGTTTCTAACAGATTCTCCCCACTCAGCGACACACCCGCTGAGAAGCAGATTCTGGTAATTGGCAGCTCCATAGTCAGAAACATGAGGTTAGCAACACCAGCGACCATAGTGAAATGCATTCCTGGGGCCAGAGCGGGCGACACTGAATCAAATTTAAAACTGCTGGCTAAGGATAAGCGTAAATACAGTAAGATTGTTATTCACGTCGGCGGTAATGACTCCCGGTTACGCCAATTGGAGGTCACTAAAATTAATGTGGAGTCGGTGTGTACGTTTGCAAAAACTATGTCGGACTCCGTAGTTTTCTCTGGGCCCCTTCCCAATTTGACCAGTGATGATATGTTTAGCCGCATGTCATCATTCAACCGCTGGCTGTCGAGGTGGTGTCCAGCAAACGATGTGGGCTTCGTAGATAATTGGCGATAGATAGATATCTATCTGATAGTGCTGTAGCTAAATTTAAGGAAGTGATTCCATCGGCATTAAATTCAATGCCATGTCTCAATACAACTGAGGACTCCTATGCTAACCTTCGTCCCTCTCAAATGGACAATCTTGTTGACAGTGCTGCAGGCTCAATGCGATTGACACTTGACTCTATTGCCCCTCTTAAAAAGAAGATAATAAAACAAAGAAAGTCAGCTCCATGGTATAACACCCAAACCCGCAAATTAAAGCAAACAGTGCAGAAACTTGAAAGGAAATGGCGCTCCACCAAACTAGAGGAATCACGTTTAATTTGGCAAGATAGTCTTAGAACTTATAGGAAGGCCCTCTGTAAAGCCAGAGCAGCCTATTACTCAACATTAATAGAAGAGAACAAGAACAACCCCAGGTTTCTCTTCAGCACTGTAGCCAGGCTGACAGAGAGTCACAGCTCTATGGAGCCATGTATTCCTATAACCCTCAGCAGTAACGACTTCATGAGCTTCTTTAATGATAAAATTCTAACTATTAGAGACAGAATTGATCACCTCCTGTCTTCAGGTGGTACCTTACCTTCAAACACAGGAATCTCAGAAACAGCTGTAAAAGCTGATGTATATTTAGATTGCTTTTCTCCCATTGACCTTCACCAAATTACTAAAACTATCTCTTCATCTAAGCCATCAACTTGTCTCTTAGACCCCATCCCAACCCGGCTGCTCAAAGAGGTTTTACCTTTAGTCAGCACTTCTTTACTAGACATGATCAATCTGTCTTTACTAACAGGCTACGTACCACAGTCCTTTAAAGTAGCTGTAATTAAACCTCTTCTTAAAAAGACCACTCTTGATCCAGAGGTTTTAGCCAACTATAAACCTATATCTAACCTTCCCTTTCTCTCCAAGATTCTTGAGAAAGCAGTCGCCAACCAGCTGTGTGACTTTCTACATGACAATAAGTTGCTTGAGGACTTTCAGTCAGGTTTCAGAGCTCATCATAGCACAGAGACAGCACTGGTGAAAGTTACAAATGACCTTCTGACTGCATCAGACAAAGGACTTGTCTCTATACTTGTTTTGCTAGATCTTAGCGCTGCATTCGACACCATTGACCATCATATCCTATTACAGAGACTGGAACGTTTAATTGGCATCAAAGGAACCGCACTAAGCTGGTTTAAGTCGTATTTATCAGATCGATCTCAGTTTGTACATGTTAACGATGAATCCTCCATGTACGCCAAAGTCAGTCATGGAGTTCCACAAGGTTCTGTGCTTGGACCAATACTATTCACCTTATATATGCTTCCTTTAGGGGATATTATTAGAAAACACTCCATACATTTTCATTGCTATGCGGATGATACCCAGCTATATTTCTTGATCAAGCCAGAAGAACCTCATCAGTTAGCCAAGCTTCAAGCATGCCTTAAGGACATAAAGACCTGGATGACCTGTAATTATCTGATGTTGAACTCAGACAAGACAGAAGTTATTGTTCTTGGCCCTGAACACCTCAGAAACACAGTATCTAAGGATATTGTTACCCTAGATGGCATTGCCTTGGCCTCCAGCGCCACCGTGAGGAATCTCGGAGTTGTCTTTGATCAGGACATGTCCTTTAACTCCCACGTAAAACAAACTTCAAGGACTGCCTTCTTTCACCTCCGTAACATTGCAAAAATCAGGAAGATCCTGTCTCAAACAGATGCAGAACAACTAGTCCATGCACTGGCTCCCTGTGAAATCCAGAATAGAGTTTAAAATCCTTCTCCTCACCTACAAAGCTCTTACTGGTCAGGCACCATCATAACTTAAAGAGCTCATAGTACCCTATTACCCCACTAGAGCACTCCGCTCCCAGAATGCAGGGCTGCTTGTGGTTCCTAGAGTCTCCAAAAACAGAACAGGAGCCAGAGCCTTCAGCTATCAAGCTCCTCTCCTGTGGAATCGGCTCCCAGTTTGGGTCCAGGAGGCAGACACACTCTCTACTTTTAAGAGTAGGCTTAAAACTTTGCTTTTTGATAACGCTTATAGTTAAGGGCTGGCTCAGGCCTGCCTGGACCAGCCCCCTAGTTATGCTGCTATAGGCCTACACTGCTGGGGGACTTCCCATGATGCACTGAGCTTTCCTCCTCTCCCTCCTCATCTTTGCACATTCATCAAAGTCCAATGCATGTTACTAACTTTATTTCTTCCCCGGAGTTTCTTTGTGCTTTGTCGACTCGTAGGTCGCTGTGGATCGTGGTCCTGGTACGCCTGGGTGCTGCTGCCGCCATGGGCCTGCCTGACTCTCATCACTACAGTTATTATGTTTAGTCGTAGTTCTGTTACTATTAAAGCTGCTATTATTAATCTAAGCTAATATTACAGCTATTTCTACTGTTAGTGCTGCCATACACCTTTGCCTACCTGTCTGTCTGTCTGTCTATCTGTGTCTCTACGTCTATCTCTCTGTCTCTGTCTCTCCCTCCCTCTCTCTCTCTCTCTCTCTCTCTCTCCCTCAAACCCAACCGGTCAAAGCAGACGACCGCCCACCTAGAGTCTGGTTCTGCTCGAGGTTTCTGCCTCTTAAAAGGAAGTTTGTCCTTGCCACTGTCGCCAAAGTGCTTGCTCATGGTGGGAACTGTTGGGTCTCTGTAATAACATTATAAAGAGTCGGTCTAGACCTGCTCTATTTTGTAAAGTGTCATGAGATGACTTTGTTGTGATTTGGCGCTATATAAATAAAATTGAATTGAATTGAATTTTAAGGCTCCAGTTTTCCACTGTGCAGATGATAGTTTTTTTCAGCGAGCCGTATCCAATGACCCTCAACTTGCCATCTTGATGTTGATAAAGCACGGCCTCGAGATCTTGGTCTGAAGCATCTGTGTGCATCAGCGTCAGCGTCAGAGGCAGGTTGAAGTCAGGATATGCCAAAACCGGTGGATTAGTGAGGAGGTTGACAAGCTTCTCAAGTGCTTTCTGCTGTTTGCTTGTCCAGTCCACTGGTGTCCTGGAAGGCAGCTGTGGGCCCCTGCTCTTTCCTGCACGTGTCTGGACTCGTGGCATGCCTGGTTTAGTTTGAAGTAACTCATAGATGGGTTTGGATATCCTCGAGAAATCCTGGATGTAGGAGCCAATGAGTCTCCTGACATAACCAATGTCAATTTTTACTCATTCAGCAGAGACGAGGCGTCCCACGTATCTGACTTCTCACCGGAAGAGTTCACATTTCTCTGGCCTCAGCTTGACCCCATGGTTCTGGAGGGCCTTGAGGACATTGCGGACTCCTTCCAGGTGTTCATCAAAGCAAGCCAAGCATCTCCTCGATACTCCACTGGAATGCTGCGGGGGCGTTGGAAAAGCCAAATGGGATTCTAACCCCCGTAGAGTCCCCACAGAGTTATGAAAGCAGTGACATGTCTTGAACCCTCTTCAATGAAGCCCTGATGGTAAGCCTTGCCCTGGTCCAAGATGCTGAACCAGGAGTATCCACCAAGGGTGTCCATAAGGTCCTGTATCCTCAGTAGGGGGTGTCAATCTGGGAGAGTTTTCTGGTTCAAGAGGTGGTAATCAACACACAAACGAAGTGTTCCATCTTTCTTTTGAACGCATACCACTGGGACAGCGTATGGCGAGTTGGACTTCCCTATCCAACCTTTTACCAGAAGTTCTTGAATGTACTCCTTTACTTCTTTGAACAATGGTCTTGGCACTGATGAATATGTTCTCTGTACTGGAACATTGTCTTTAAGGCTGATCGACATCTGCAGACTTGAGCAAAAGCTGCTGATTCCTCAAATAGCATTCTCTTCACTTTCTCTTGTTGCATCTAAGTGGCTGATATCGACAGGAGGCTGTCACAGTGTCCACTTAGTGTCATTGGGAGGGGGAGCAACACTATTGACTTTAACATTGGCCCTCTCCTACATCCAGTTGCACTAATCGTGAGTTGTCCCCCTCTGGCTCAAACAGTACTCGAGGATCAGACAGGTCCCATGTTCGGTGGGACTTTGCACTTCTACCAAGCTACTTGGCCTGCTGGGCACATTGAACCCTAGCAGGGTTCAATGTGCAGCAAGGGCGAAGCTGCTCACAAGGAAAGGCACACTGATAGACAAGTTGGGGTCCTCGTTTCCAGTTAAGTTTCCAGTGATAGCTACCCATCCATCAAATGGGAGGGGGTCTCTGCTCACAGCATATACTGCAAGCTCTTCCTCATCTTCAATGATTTCAGCAAGCGGTCGAATATCAGTATCAGGTAGATACTTGTCTTTCCACTCCCTGTCTATCATGCTGACTTGAGCCCCCCTATCAAGCAGAGCACTCACAGCCAGACCGTGTAAATAACACCGGGTGAGTGCTTTTTTTTCCTATAAGCCTTGCAACCTGTTCATTTTTTGTCACCGATAGGTCTGTTTTGATGCCATTTGATGATGTGTTTCTGGTGTCCTCTAAGCTAGAATTATTCCTGTTGGTGCTGTCAGGTGGGGATAGTGGTTGAGGCCCGGTCACTGAGGCGGTCCCTTGGCGGCTCCCGTTTCCCTGATGCGCTGGTTTCTTGAGGCAGCCAACCGCTCTGTGGCCTTCTTCACCACAGTAGAAACAGCCATAGAGTCTATCTTTTCTGGGTGGCACTCTTGGTGTGTACCTTTGAAACACATGTTCTTGCTGTCGTGTCTGTAATGGTTTTGTCATCGATTCAAGCATGCTGGAAAGCATCTCTACTTTCTCTGTGAGCTGTTGAATTATGTCTGATGTGGGCTTCTGCTCAGACCTATCTTTCCTGGTACCTGAGCCATGTGTAGCATTAACCTCAACTTAACCTACGCTGTCTCTCGTTGTCGTCACTTGTTACCTTCATCACACGCCTCAGTATTATTTCATCAGATACTTTGCGGTCTGAGAGTAGTGGTTTGAGTTCTCATCGGATGTTATCATGTTTGTGTCCTAGGCCTTGGTAAACAGTGTGATGATCCAAGACATGTCTTGATACTTATACTCAGATAGCCTGCTTGTACTACTACTAAGGGATCCCTTACGGATCCGGCTTTACCAGGTCATTTTGTTTCATGCAAAGTCAGATTTACACTCTGACCTCAGAAGACGGCTTCCCATTTCGTGGCGGATAATGCGTCACCACGGCAACAGCGTTTGATGAAAACTCAAAAGCTTCACTATTGAGCATCATCAAGGTCTTAAGACTTTCAGACCAAATTTGAGGTGGATCTGGTCAACGTGCGAGGAGTAGTTTGTAAAAGTACAGGTGGCGCTGTGGCTATGATTCAATATTGGCCTGTAGATGTCTTCAGGCAGGGACTCTCATCAATTGTGTGAAATCTGGAAAAGATCTGACCAGAACAGTTTTTCATGGTGAAACATCGGAATTCACCGCGTTGCCAGGGGACCGTCGTTCATTGACATCCGAGTTATAACAACTTCCTTTTTCAATGGCGAAACATGGCTGCAACAGCAACATCATTCCATGAAAACTCAAACTTTTAACAACAAGGTCTTTAGATTGCACTGCCCAAATTTGAAGTTGATCTTATTAATTCTCTAGGAGTTTGTTAAAGTATAGCACCTGGAAGTGGCACAGTATATTCAAAAGTGACTGTAGTTTTTCTCAGTTATGACACAGCTGCAGAGACCAACAAAAGGAAACTCATTCAAACAGGTATCATATAATAATTAAGCTATAATTTATTAACATGAAAATCCATCAACATGGACAAAAAACACCTGGAAATCTAGTTGAGACATTATTTTGGTTGCCGAGTCCTAAGTGGATATTCCACCCTGGTACAAGCAGAGTGCATATAAAGGTGCAGTTTGAAGTTGTGGATATAATTCCTATATCAACACAACATTCAACCTGTTTGCAGTCAGCCTTTCAGCTCTTATCAGGTCTGTCGATGTTGTCTGTGTCGAAGCTGAAGGGCTTATCGTAGCCCATGAGGTGGTTGTAGTCATGTGGAATGGGGAACAGGTCTGGGTTTACCAGCAGCCCCATTTTGTCAGCGTAGAGGGTGACGAACATCTTGCTGACGGCTGGGATCCTGACCTGCCTCTGGTGGAACACGCTCTTTTTTTCAGTGAGGAAGACGCTGTAGGTGATGGCCGTGTACGTGTCTCTGTCCGGGTTATGGTACAGGCGGATCACGTAGCCCTTGGTGATGAGGTGGAGGACGACGGGGGTGAGGAAGGTGAAGAAGCCGATGACTCCACAGAAAGCGGCCTGCAAGGTGAAGCTCTGGACTCCTAGTCCAGTCTTCAAGAGGATGTGGGGCATGAGGAAGAGGCTGGCCCCGCTGGTGCTGTAAGAGAACATCTTTACCCCTGACAAAAGTGAAGATACAGAGAACACAGGTTACTGGATGGTTACTGTAATACACTTTTCCGTACACTATCCAAGTATTGTATGTATGTCCTAGGGGGACAAATAAAAGTACTTAGTATCATTAGTATCACGGCAACACTACAAGGTATCATCTGGAAACAAACATACATATTGTTTTCTGGAGAGCGACTCGTTATTGTTCCCCAGAGAGGATTTTATAACTGAATTATGACCAGGATGCACACTTTGACTGTGTGGAAATCTGATGTTTTCACATGAACGATGAACAAACACGTTCTTACAATGAAATCATGAGACTCGCGTAGCTGTTGGTGGAGTCCAGTGTGGGGCTGGACTGTGCTGCGACTTTGTTGTGAACCCCCCCCCACTCCGAAAAATGACGAATATTTTGTAAAAACTGGCGATTCGACTTGGAAAATTCAGATGAAGCCCTAAATTCGGGTTTGCCGTGTTGCGCTCACGTCTAAAAACCGAAGCCGTTACTGTGAAATCATTCATAGCTGAAGAAATCATGTCGTTTCATTCACTGTGATACAGAGTGATGATCACAGGTTTGCAGGGGTCTTGTTAGTAAAAGATTTATGACACTGGGTAGGGTCTAAAAGAAATAAAGTTGACTAATGAATCGAAAATATACAATTACAGGGCCTTTAGTTACTCCATCAGTACGGCGTGTCATGTCATGATTCCACAGTAAACCTTCAGGTCCTCTGGAGGGTTGTACATCTGATGTGTTCGTTGAACCGCGTGAGCACAGTGTACGCAGCAAATCCAGAATGCGTTGTGCCCTGCATTTGTTGCGTACACAAGAATGTGTCCACACAGGCACTACTTTGATGACATGTTGTCATATTCTGTAGGTAAGGTGCAAAAGTGCCTCACCTCGGACAGCGGTGCCCAGGCTGCCAGTGTAAATGAGGTTCCCGTCCTCGGAGTGGGTGCCCGTGGAAAGGCATCGGGCGGGCGGACAGTGGGACAGCACCTGCTCAGCGAAACAGAAGAAAAACACACGATCAAGGCTGGCACTGGCAGGGTTTGGCTATTCTGTTAAAAAAAAAAACAGGCCGTTGTGAGGTCCTGTAAGGTATTAATTTGGTACACATTAGAACTTAAATGGCTTCCTATTTATGCTATCTAAAAAAGAAGATCCATCACTCACATGGCATTCACCATAGCACATGAATGTATATATATATATATATATATATATATATTATATATATATAAAAGACGAATAACACCTCTATCACTGAAAAAGGAACTGGGCGTTATTTATAGTCCACTTTAATGCAGATCCCATTGCATCACTAAATGTACACACATACACATTCATGTGCTATATATGTATATATATATATATATATATATATATATATATGTATATATTAGGTTGTGGTCATTGGCTGTATTCGGAACCGCCTACTACTGACAAACTGTTCATAGTGGTATGCAGTGTTGCACAGATTTCGGGGGACTACTGAGGTGGCATTGAGTGGAAGTTTAAATCGCTTTGCATTGTGGGACACAGTACGCGACTGCATATTTAGCTGTTGTTTGCACACTTTAGCTGTTGTCATGCTACATTTTGGCCAAATGACAGCGCACTGCTAGTGTAGTAGGCGGGTTCGGACACAGCCGTTGTGTCTCTAGTACCAGTGTTAATGGGGGGGGGGGGGGGGGTTATAGCAATGTAAAGGAAACATGCTTGCGTGGCCGCTGACACTAAGAATTCCTGCGGGACAATTCACTGTGACACACAGCGGTCGTGGACGAGCACAACGCCGGTTCGCAGTTTTACGCACCTGGTTGTTGCGGTTGAGGAACGACCTTCTGACGGCGTGCGGCCGCCCCCCACCCGCTCCTCCGAAACACGACACGGCAAACGGCGCGCCGTGTCGCGTGGCCGTGAGGTGAATGTGACTGAACGACTGAGAAACAACGCGGGGCCGCAGTCTGCGCAGGACATTTACAGAGAGCATTGCGAGTTTGTCGGCCACCATGACCGTTTCATTGAATTCCACGCTACGCTGGAAGTACTTCCGCTTCTCCGCCCCTCTTCTTCTTCTTCTGCTTCTTTAATGGCGGTTGGCAAACAGCGTTTAGGCGCATTACCGCCACCCTCTGGATCAGAACGGTTACTACACCATGACGTTAAATTCTCAAATCATCTTCCCCACTTATTCTTGTCCAAGATTGTAGCGCTGATTTGGATTTCCGCAGATGTAGTGGTAATTCACTGGTCTCAGCCGTGTTAATGTTTTGACTGTGCCTGTACTGAGTCTTAATGCTCTGTGTTGTTCTGTCTTTGTTTTTTCCAAATAAGTTTTCGCCATAGTTTGGTATGCCATGCATCCATAATAGATACTGGCTCTCATCAAAGCCCTATACACACGTAACAATGCTTTCCATGGGCTTGTCATATAAGGTTAATCCGTGTCCATTATCTATTTTCTTTTTAGCGGAAATTCCACACTAACTATTGCTTTCTGCATGCTTCTAACAACGCGTCACGTGTAACGCCTTCACCCCTTTTCCAGGTTGTTCCATCGTCTGAATACAGTGAAGATAGTGCACCTGTTTCTGTTCCTTCAGGATATCACCAATCATCGGAGGAGAAGGCTGGTCCACATAGGCAGAGGAGGCTGGTCCACAGAGGCAAAAGAGGCTGGTCCATATAGGCAGAGGAGGCTGGTCCACAGAGGCAAAAGAGGATGGTCCACAGAGGCAGAGGAGGCTGGTCCACAGAGGCAAAAGAGGCTGGTCCACAGAGGCAAAAGAGGCTGGTCCATATAGGCAGAGGAGGCTGGTCCACATAGGCAAAAGAGGCTGGTCCACATAGGCAGAGGAGGCTGGTCCACAGAGGCATTTCTGAGAAGCAAGAGGGAGATCAAAATACACCATTACCAAATCTCAGCGTCATTTATAAAATACTTTTCTCTATTCTTTTGGGGGGAAAAAATCAATTGTCGAAATTCTGATTACAATCTTTCAACTGGAACAAGAGGCAAGAGGGGACAGGGCAGTCTGTGACAAGTGGTGGTGGGAGGGAGGGAGGGGGGGGGGGGGGGCATCTTAAATCAATTTAATGCACCTCATTTTTTTGCTAATCTGTCACTGACCAAAGCGAGGACGTCCTCCCTAACCAATCAACAACCAGGACATAATATTGACACTGTGCTGAGTCAGTATGCCTGGCCCTAACGCTCCGCCGCACAGTAAGATTGTAAACTTTTACAATAAATTACACACAAACCTTTTTGTTGGAGTCACGTCCTGAAAAACAGCCATGTCTTTTCCCTTTATCCATGTGGTGCCAGTATAATCCATCAGAACTGCTTGTTCCTGTATGTTGGAAACCTGGGAAACCTTGTGCCATGATGCCGGCTTATTGTAGCATTACATCTTACACCTTACAAGTCTACATGCTCTTTGGGGACCATCTAAAGCATGGGTCTCAATCTCGCGGCCCGCGGGCCAATTGCGGCCCGCAGGACAATATTTTGCGGCCCCCACCTCGATATAAAAGTTTAATGTTAGTGCGGCCCGCGATTTTTGTTCGTCCAACGTGCGCTGAGAATGTGCGCACCTCACGGTAGATTGTGTTGTTATTTTTGCTACACAGCTTTCTGTCAAATTCAAAGATGCATTATTAAACCTTAATAAAGCATCATTCTTTTAATTTGAGCATCATCTCCCCGTTAATGATCACTTAGTTTAATTATTGTGAAGCACTTTGTAAAGTCCGTTTCAACACGAGCTCTGTCAATACATCACTTATCGTTCTTCTGATGTTTTAATAATGATGACGGACGCTTTACAGTGGTGACGGTTTGCAGAAACACGTGATGGATTTTGGGTAAAGTCGCCCCAAATATCCACAGCAGCTGTGCGTACTGATCAGCTGTTGGAGAACCTGTGCGTAATTCTCACTGAGGTCTAATGAGTAGAGCAGACGTACAAACGGACGTTAAAAGACCTTTACATCCATGTTTGGCGCGCTGTGTGACAGCAAATGAGGCTCGTGCATGTGATTCCACAGTGTGTGACATTAATGAAACAGAACCAGGCGCTCACTAACCCGGTGCTTTCTACCATCTACAAATGTCATGATGTTCATATCATCATGAAAGACAAAAAGAAAGGTGACTGCTACCGGGCTGTTCTGTTCGGCTCAGCTATGTGAGAGGAAGCGCTGCTAGGTTTCTGGCAGCAAGGAGCAGGCAAGAGACGCCATGTTAAGAAGGAACGTTCATGTTCAGAAGAACCCATTGAAGTTAAATAACTGTTAGTATTTTTTTTACCCAGACTCTGCCTCCAGCGGAACCCCAGGTAATTTGAGTTTGAGACCCCTGATCTAAAGTCTTGAGCTTTGGACTGATGATACCACTGTCACGGTCACGATCACTGAAAATTACAAGATGGCCTACAGCCAGGAGGTTAGAGCCTTGACCTCACGGTACCATGACAACAGCCTCGACCAGCAAAACAAAACAAAAAAGAAGCTTATCTCCAAGAAATGGCAGGGCGAAGGACGCACCCTCCCACTCCCGTCGATGGGCCCACAGTGGAAAGAGTCAGCAGTTTTAGGTCCCTTGGTGTTCACATCGTGCAAGCTCAAGATGCAGTATTGAGAGCGTCTGTACCGCGGCTGCAACGCTCTACACTAGGTGGTGAAAACAGCAACAGCACACTACCAGGTCCGAGTGTACCTAAAAAAAGAAACATTTCTATTCCTTTCAGTTATCATTTCATCTGTAAACGTTACTAAAACCTGCTTGCGCTGTCGGAAGACCTTGAAGCCCAAGCGTTTTAATTGCCAGCAATAACTGTCCCGCCTGTTCACTGTGGTGCTTTTGACAGACCAACCTTGAACCTTGCTGCCACCGCGACCTGGATAAGCGGCAGGTTTCAAGGATGTATTAACGCTAATTGAACTTTCATCTCTCTGTGCATGTGTGTGTGTGATGAAAATAACAAGAGTGGACAAAACGTATGTCCTCAAGAAGGATTAATAAAGTCATTTTGATGTGCAATTCGTAAATATTCATTCTTATGTTTGAACCTTTGATGGTTACTCCGTACATTTGAGTTATAAGTTACAAGGTCTACTTATATAGAGTACGAATAAAGTTGGTGTTTTTTTAACCACAGTGATAGAGTCATTCTTTTTCCAAGCATCCTATACTGTCACGAGGACTAGACGGGGGGCTTCTGTGCTGAAGCCCCAGGCAACAGATCGTAGCTCCTCCGCCCGTAACCCAGGTGGAATCCGAAACGTGACATCCGTCGCAGCCGCCCTCCTCGCGAACCTTTGCTCTATCTGGAGCCGTCAGCGTGAACACCCAGAGTGCAGTTTAATATCAGGGGCAAAGTGGAAGTAGAAGAGTTTTTCGTGGAGTGGACGGGTTCAGTTTCTCCTATATTTGACCAGTAGGAACCTATGAGTCACTGAGGCTCAGGGTCATCTGCGGGGGCTTTTGCAGTTCATCCAGATATTTCTCAACAACATATTTGCTCTCACGTACAGTTTGCACAGAGATGATGAGGGGGGGTGGGCATTTACGGCTGCACGTCCATCTGTCTTGCATACTTGCACACCCACTGTAGAGACAAAGGTAGTATCAAACGTGTCACTCTGTTGATATATAAAAAAAAGGGCTTTATTAACCATGACTTCTTCCTATCACCTCAACGACACGTAATGTGGCTGCAATGCAACGGCTTGCAATGTTCAAGATAAAGCTCATTACATACAGTATTTACTATTTTAGGATCTGCATGTGTCAGAGTCGTGTGCACACGCTTTGGCAAGTGAGTCATGCAGTAAGGCTAGGGTCTCAATTTTAGCAGCCTCCCACATTACACACACACAGCTGCAGCGTTTCATAAAAATATGTACTCGCATATCTATTCCAAAGAAAAGCCCTTGTCTTGCAGACTCATATTGTCACAGTTTCGCCTGCAGTAACCTCTCACGAAGTTACCTCAGGTCAAGGCTGACATGTTATCAGTATTTATGGCTGTCATGCATAAAGGCTCCCAGGCTTTTTGTTTCCTGCGGCGGAATAGTTCCTCTGTAAAAAGGTGGAACTCATCATACTTATAGCTAATGATGAGCCTCATTAACCCTCACAACCTTTGCCGCCAACGGCGCGTCATGACCACGTCAGTCTCAGAGTCTCGGGAATTCACATTGACGTTCTTTTCCTATCCCTGTCAAGTCTTTTGTTGTTGTTTTTTCTCAGTGTTTTAAGAATTTAGTGATGAGGGTAAGTTGTTGCATCAGCTACAGTGAGGTAATGCCAAGGATCAAAAGATACTGTGCGTGCAGAGAACTCAACTCCTCTGAGAAATCAATAAAAAGCTAATAGTAAGTCTGTACAAGGATCCAAGCACCCGTCTCTTAAATATGTGATGCATTTCTGCACGAGTTGAGGCCATTTAACAGGAGGTGAATAGATGGAATTTCCAAGCAGGCTGTTGGTGGATGCATCCAAACAGCGCAGATGGAATTGTATACCTGCGACAAGTCCCTCTCAGTTTTATCATCCAAGCCTGGAATATGAGCTGCTCTGGATATGGAAGGTGCATCCCTGGGGAATAACAAGCAAAGACAGCAATTCTCTCTCAATTTTTTTCTTTTTGAAATCAGTACCGCCTCCTGCGCTTTTCTCATGACCTCCCATCTCATGTGATGCCTAGAAATTCTATAGTCTTAAATAGCCTTAAGCCTGTGGCTTCTACAGCCACAGGTTTTGGGCACAGATTGAGCCAGGACAGAGCTTGGTGCCTACTAATGAAGAGCCAGGTCGACTACTGACCAGTCCAGTCTCTGGTTGAACCTTTGGATGGACATGGCGGCTTTTGCAGAATATGACGTTCTTCTGTAGGTCATGGCCAGGTCAGAAATGATGGCTCGACAGGGGTCCAGCTCGGCTCGAGGTATGGGAGCAGTGTGTCCTTTTCTCAGTGGCTCTCCTGGGGACAGAGAAGTCGGAAAGATCTGCAGATGGGGGTTAGATATGGATGTGTTCCACAAACAAAGCAAAAAGCTCTTTTGGAACAAGGCGTCCCGGACCCTGGGCACAGGCCATTCTGGGAGTAATTGGATATTTACTTGCCAGACGAGAGCGTCGGTAGGTGGGAATGGCGCTCCCTTCGCGGACGGCTTCCTCGCTGATGCTGTGAATCCATGACGCAGTTGATCTGCCGTGGATCCTCATAGTGGTCGGGGCTCGGCATGACCATCAGCAGGGTCACGGCCTGTCTGAACTAACGCTAATGCTCAGTCCCTCACAATAAACGAAAGGGCATTCGCACACTAAGAAGTCGAAGAAATCAAAGCAAAAAAAAAAACAAAGATCACTGGAAAAACTGCATTTCCTGCAAGAAACGCGTGTGAATGCTGAAAGCTGAAATGGATTTGCAAAACACCTCTCAAACACAACAACGCCGAGAGAAGAAACTGGAGACCTCTGATAGTAGCAAGGCTAGCAAGATTGAGGTTTACAACATTTATTCAGAAAGCATGTGAAGGGCAGAAGGAGAAACAGCCACACCAAAATGCCAAACCTGAGGTTTCAAAACGGTAGCCCGCAAACCAATGCTCCTTTATGCAGTCTTATGGGTAATGCAGAGGCTGGATGTTTGCCAAAAACAACAAAAGAAAATGAAATGATACCATTAGTTTTGCTAGTGCATTGTAAATAAAATATTCTATCAATGATGACTTTAAGTCCCCCGACAGTCGCAGGCCTGTACAATCGTCCTTAATCCCGCTCCCTCCTGTGCTATAAACATATATATATATGTATGTGTATATGACATTATTGTCTGCACAGAGTTATGAATACCATACACACACACACACACACACGTGTGTCTCAGCAGCGGACATTGACCTGGCAGCTGTGTGTTTGTCATCAACAACACATCTCCCCTTTGTCTCACTCATTAATTCAGTTTGGCGCATTACTTCTACATCCTTCCCCATCCATTGTGGAGGCAGCTGTTTGTGTCTAGACTGTGGAGGTTACTAAAGGCTAACGGAGTTATTGGAGGACACGTAAGCTGACCTCAGAGCTCTAATGGCCTAATACTGGCTAAACATTGTTAGATTCGTTTCTGAATTAACTAAAGCGACACTGCACGGTTATATAACTTGCCATTTGGATCCCTGCCCGACTGTGTTATGCAGTCATGTGAAAAAGTGACACAGACAGTTTTGGAAATGTGCTTTTATTGTGCTTAAGTCCCATAAACTTCTTGGATGGGCATCGCCGCGGCAATCAGAAAACCGGATGCTGCCTGGAGTGAGACGAAGGCAATGAAATACCCAAACACAATGTCTGTCTTCATCGCAGGTTCCCAGGAATTCTTTATTGAGTCGCCCCGTACGTATATGGGAGAGACCGCTGAACGTTACATTATATATATATATATATATGTATATACCATATCACAAACAAGTCAAGAGCAAGTCACAAGCTTCACCTGGTCACCAGCTAGTCCTAACTGTGTCTGTTAGCTGTTGGGTGCTGAGGTGGTAGTGTACAATTGGTTTTTGGAGCTTTTTCCCTGAAAACAGCTGCCTCCCGCAGCCGAAAATGTTGCTACGAGAGCGTTGGGAGTTGCAGACAGGGTGTCTCCGCTAGAGAGATGTGTCCCTGAGTTAGAGGAGCTCATTTCGGCCAGTTCTACCTTCGACGTCGCGGGCACTCCAGATAGCGGCAGCCACAGGCCTGACAGCAAGCCTGCGAGTGAGAGCATTAGCCTAGCCTCGTCTGCAGTTGAGGTGGAGTTTATCCCTGCTGAGCGGCGAGGGAAGGCCCGCAAGAGCAAGCAGCCATTTGTGCGGCTCGCTTTGCAGTCAACCCTCCCGACTGCTAACCGGTTTTGCGTCCCTCGCCAGCCCCGTTGGTAGTCCCGTTGCCCTGCGTGCCTCTTTCTGCCTCCGCCAACAGGGTGACAACAACACACACGAGTAACAGTGTACTCCGTTACCCGCAATGTTAGCCTAGTGACGCCAGCCACAGTGTTTGCTGTTTACTCGGGGCCAGAGCTTCCAACGTGGAGGCTAATCTGAGGGTGAAGGGAGAAGCAGGGGAACCAAGGACACGCCGCCACCAGCTTTAGCAGCATTGTGGTCCGTGTCGGCGCCAAGAACGTGAGGACGAGGCAGTCGGAGATCGCTTAAGAAAGCCTAAACAGGACGTTAGAGTTGGCCAGACCAACTGCATCCCTCCAGCATCACATAAAAACCTTTTACTAATAACAAAAGGTACCTTGCTCCACTCAGGACATTATCTACTTGTAGCATTCATTTTTTAGGGCCCCTGACTGCCACAGGCTCTTAGAACAGAGTTATGAATACCATACACACACATGTGTCTCTCAGCAGCGGACCTTGACTTGACAAGCTATGTGTTTGTCATCGACAACACATCTCCCCTTTGTCTCACTCATTAATTCAGTTTGGCGCATTACTTCTGCATCCTTCCCCATCCATTGTGGAGGAAGCTGTTTGTGTCTAGACTGTGGAGGTTACTCCAGGCTAATGGAGTTATTGGAGGACACATGAACTGACCTCAGATCTAATCAGCTCTAACGGCCTAATACTGGCTAAACATTGTTAGATTAGCTTCTGAATTGACTAAAAACCACTGCAATGAAGTTTAGAAATGTGCTTCAATTTGTGTTTAACCCTCTACAATAAAGCAGTGCAGAGGCACAGTTATATAACTTTATATATAACCTTTTGGATCCCTGCTGGACTGTGTTACGCATGTGAAAGAGTAACATGGACGAGTCCCAGAAACTTCTTGGATGGGCGTCTGATCACCAGCCGTGTCTGTTTGGTGCTGAGATGTCGGTTCAGTCATAATGACTGTGTCTGGCCCCCGACCACTTAAATGAATTCAATCAAAAATAAACAGGAGAGGAGTCATTAATGAAAATGAAGACCACCACTGCTACGGGCCAAAACAATAGGAAAATGAAGTGTTGGACTGTTAAACATCAGATCTCTGTCGTCTACAGCTGTATTAGTAAACGAGCTAATATCAGATAATCGTATTGATCTACTGTGTCTGACAGAAACCTGGCTGTGTCGTGAAGAGTATGTCAGCCTGAATGAATCCACTCCGCCCAGTCACACTGATACTCACATCCCTCGAGGCACCGGCCGAGGAGGTGGAGTCGCAGCCATCTTTGACTCAAGCCTGTTGACGAACTCTAGACCTAAACCGGATTATAGCTCATTCGAAAGCCTCGTTCTGAGTCTCTCACTCCCAACCTGGAAAACACTGAAGCCAGTCTTATTCGTTATAGTCCATCGCGCTCCAGGTCCGTACTCTGAATTCTTATCTGAATTCTCAGAGTTTTTTTTATCAGGTTTAGTCCTTAAAACAGACAAAGTCATTCTCGTAGGGGATTTTAATATTCATGTGGACGTTGATAAGGATAGCCTTGGTGCTGCGTTTATCTCATTATTGGATTCGATCGGCTTCTGTCAGAGGGTACAGAAACCCACTCACTGTTTTAATCACACCCTCGACCTGGTTCTGACATATGGACTTGAAATTGAACATCTAATTGTCTCTCCACAGAACCCTTTGTTATCGGACCATTATTTGATAAATTTTGAATTCCTATTACTCTTGATCCAGAGGTTTTAGCCAACTATAGACCTATATCTAACCTTCCCTTTCTCTCCAAGATTCTTGAGAAAGCAGTCGCCAACCAGCTGTGTGATTTTCTACATGACAGTAAGTTGCTTGAGGACTTTCAGTCAGGTTTCAGAGCTCATCATAGCACAGAGACAGCAAACTGGTGAAAGTTACAAATTACCGTCTAACTGCATCAGACAAAGGACTTGTCTCTGTACTTTACTACACCATTGACCATCATATCCTACTACAGAGACTGGAACATTTAATTGGCATCAAAGGAACCGCACTAAGCTGGTTTAAGTCGTATTTATCAGATCGATCTCAGTTTGTACATGTTAACGATGAATCCTCCATGTACGCCAAAGTTGCTTGGACCAGTACTATTCACCTTATATATGCTTCCTTTAGGAGATATCATTAGAAAGCACTCCATACATTTTCATTGCTATGCGGATGATACCCAGCTATATTCATCGATCAAGCCAGAGGAACCTCATCAGTTAGCCAAACAATCATCTGATGTTGAACTCGGACAAGACAGAAGTTATTGTTCTTGGCCCTGAACACCTCAGAAACACAGTATCTAAGGATATTGTTACTCTAGATGGCATTGCCCTGGCCTCCAGTGCCACTGTGAGGAATCTCAGAGTTGTCTTTGATCAGGACTTGCCCTTTAACTCCTTATCGTAAAACAAACTTCAAGGACTGCCTTCTTTCACATCCGTAACATTGCAAAAGTCAGGAACATCCTGTCTCAAACAGATGCTGAACAACTAGTCCTAGCACTGGCTCCCTGTGAAATCCAGAATAGAGTTTAAAATCCTTCTCCTGACCTACAAAGCTCTCACTGGTCAGGCACCATCATATCTTAAAGAGCTCATGGTACCCTGTTACCCCCCTAGAGAGCTGCGCTCCCAGAATGCAGGATTGCTTGTGGTTCCTAGAGTCTCCAAAAGCAGAACAGGAGCCAGAGCCTTCAGCTATCGAGCTCCTCTCCTGTGGAATCGGCTCCCAGTTTGGGTCCAGGAGGCAGACACACTCTCCGCTTTTAAGAGGAGGCTTAAAACTTTTTGATAACACTTATAGTTAAGGGCTGGCTCAGGCCTGCCTGGCCTATTACAGCTGTAACTACTATTATCAGTCATATTTCCTTTATTATTATAATTATAGCTGCTATGGCTACTGCTAGTGCTGCCATAAATCTCTGCCTGTCTGTCCATCTGTCTGTCTGTGTCTCTATGTCTATCTCTCTCTCTGTCTCTTTCTGTCTGTCTATATCTGTCTCTACCCCTCTCTCTTCCTTCCTCCCTCTCTATGTCTCTCTCTCCAACCCAACCGGTCAAAGCAGATGACCCCCCCCCCCCCCTCCTAGAGTTTGGTTCTGCTCGAGGTTTTTCCCTGCCACTCAAAGTTGCTCAACAATGAGCTGCATCTCGCTATAAAGCTCCTTAAAGCCGAGATGAGCAGCAGGATCAGGAGATCACTCTCTGTAGGTTCATTACTACAAGCGCCCCCCTTTCACGTTGTCACATTGTTTCCGTTACTACTAAATTATACATTATAGCTGCTAAAATTCAATAGTGGGAAACAATGGAAATAGTTCCATTTTATTTCATCAACATTATTGCACGGAATTCAGGGATAAACTTAAGTGACATTACTTTACGAAAGACTCGGCAAGATAGCTTGACATTACCATCTGACGTTATGTAATATAATAATGGCATGGTTAAGAAACGTACTTTGGTCATCGAGATAACTTCACTGACAGCACAGAGGCATTACTGACATCAATACCACACGTTTGTACCGCTGCTTTATTTTGTTCATGCCGGAGAGGTTGTCTTAATCCGGTCCAAACCTTTTTGCCACAGCAGATCAATCCAGATCACAGATCATCAAAATGTCATAGGGAATGATCCATACGACCCTGACCGCAGTGGTAAGATAAAGGGGTGGTTAAACCTGGCCTTACCCCAGCTACTCTATCACGAGCCACTGGGGGCCGTTATGACGGAAAGATGGACTCAACAACCGGACCGATGTGGAGGTTTACAGTGATGAAACGTCCCAGAAAGCACCTGGTAAATTCTTACAACTATGAATTGCTTTGTCCAAGTCAATGGATTCCATCTTGCGACTTCAACATTCACTTAGATAAGGCCTCTGACCGTGGCCTTTTTGCCACTTGATACTTTTGTTTCCATTCAGTTTGCACATGAAGCTACTCATGGGAGGGAGTGGAATAGAGGCCTCTGCCATGGGTGTTTCTTCAGTCTCGTCCGCGGTGTCGGACCACTTTCTAATTCAATTTGAAGCGGCACTAGCCTGTCCTTCGATGTTTTTACCACTCGCCACGTTGGCCCGGCAACTTTAACGGGACTAAATGAACAAGAACAATCGCTTGCAGTCCTGGCACCTGTCTCGACAGCAACAGAGCCTGTTCAAAGAGTGGACTTGTGACACAGCCCTTTCTACCAAAAGTAGACGGTCAAAGAGGCCTACACCTTGGTTTACCCATGGCACACGGGCTCTTGAGCAGGCCCGCAGGAGATGGGAGCGTAAATGGCGAAGAACTCAAAACTGGATGTTTTCTCCCTTGCATGGCATGAGAGTGTATTGAACCACAGGAACGCTCTTAAACAGCCTCATTCCCTTGCTTAATCAGTAACAACAAACAGCAAAATCCCAGATTTCCTTTTGATACTGCAGCTAAACTTACACAAAAGCAACCATCCGTCAGCTGCTCAGACACACAAACACGTGATAAGGTTCTTTATGAATGAAATATTTATCAAACTACTAACTACAAACACACAACTATGACTACTAGACATACTACCTCAACGCAAAGAATACAGCGATTAACGATCAATAAATGCATGAATGAAACCATGAACGGACAATTGGTGACACAGTGAATGATGATTTGGGCAAGACGCATTAATTTGGGTGAACACAAGAAACCACTGAGTGGATAACTTTAAAACTGACCAGTGAAATCGCCCTAATGCACCGTCCAGCAGCTGAGAGGTTGCTGGGAAGCAGAGGGAAATATTTTTTTTACGACTCCATATCGTGATTGTGTTGAAGGGAGATCCTACTCCTGAGCTAAGGCTGGGTTAGGTTTAATAATCTACACTAGAGGATGGCACTGGCCACCACAGACTCATAGAACATCCTCAGCATAGTCCGGCAGATGTTGAAGGACCTCAGCCGCCTCAGAAAATAGAGACGGCTCTGGCCCTTCTTGTAGAGGGCATTAGTGTTCACCGCCCAGTCCAGTTTATTGTCAATGTGAACCCCCAGGTACTTCTACAGTGTCCACACTGACCCCCTGGATGGAAACAGGGGTCATCGGCGCCTTGGTCCTCCTCAGATCCAGAGTCAGCTCCTTAGTCTTTGTCACGTTGAGCTCGCACCATGTGACAAAGTTGTCCACAGCAGCCCTGTACTCCTCCTCATCATAAACTAGAAAGCAGCAACAAGTTAATAAACAAAACTAAAACTCCCTTTAGGACTCAACTAGTTAACTTCCTCTTTCCTTTTTTAGATTGTCATTTGACGCAACACCTATTAGAAGTCACATGTTCCTCTTCTGAACATGAACCCACTCCTCGAGAGGTGGGTCAGCTGCGTTTACGTGCGTTAAGATCCACTACAGTCCTGCACTATGACCCCTGGGGAGGGGGGGGGGGGGGCTCTGAATGTGTCTTCAGTATGTGCATAACATCGTCTGCATACACTGGGATAACAATTCGGATCGGGAATCCAGCGTCAACCCATCTCCGCACATTAATGACAAAATATTTTCTCTGCTCACTGTTTATGCCTGTATGCCATTATGTTTTAGTGTTGTTACTACACATACAAACTGCTTCATGATACATCCAAAATAGTTTCAAAAACAACCAAGTGTCAGCCACTTCCATCATTAGAGTGCTCGGTCCTGGCATTTCCTCAGAGCTCTGACTGGATTTGTGTTGATCATTAAGAAGCTCTGGTAGCTCCGAGTAACCGGATCAATTCCACATGACAGAACAGAGAATACAGGTCTTTATCTTCCTGTCTTCCTGTCTGAGCGCGATTAATTGGGGGTGGCGCTCTACAGTTGTTTTCTGTGTCGTTTTCGCTCTGATTTGTCCATTTCATTTTGTATTTGTATCAATTTGTCTGACGCCTCAGGCCAATCAGCTGGCCAGGCCCCCGGAAATTCTCCCAGTGCTCCCGTCGTTAACAATGTTGCGGAAATGAGTACCAAAAAAAAAGCGAAATGAATGATATGATGAAAATCACATTATAATGACACTTAAGCTAAACTTAACCTGAGTTGCCAGAGTTTGTAGACACAATGTTCGCCCACAAGGCAGCCTTCAGGTTCAGATTCCCTCTGGATTGTAGAAAGTCACGCATGTTTTCGACATACGTTAGTTCCCATGTGACATAATACCACAGCACATAAGACATTATGTTCCCAGAACGTACCAATGTAAACATAAACGCAACTCTTTGCGCTGCGGCTGCCCATATCTTCACTCGGGACCAAAACATGTGATCATATCTGATTATCAAGCATCCCCATTCGCTACCTGCCCGTAACAGAATTTCATTGAATTGATGTTGCTCCTGATCTATAATGCACCCAAGGCCCCAGAATTGACAATACTTCTAATATTAACCAAAAATCTTAGTATTTTGTACGACCTCCTTTGGCCCTGATAACAGCTTGCATTCTTTGCAACCACTAAAACAAATGTTTCTGTTCAGGAATGCAAGTAAATAACTGTGATTTGGCGTCTCAACCAAAAAATAATAATAATGTGCTTTACTATTTTATTCTGCTTTTTTGTAAAACAGTAAATTTGAGAATTCATGGATAACAACAACAATTCTATTTTAGCATTAAAGAGATCATTTTGATTAAAGAGCTTGGCTTGCACATACTGGTGGATTAACCATTACAGAAATAAGCACTGTTAAGCACTGTATATATATATATATGTGAGTGTGTGTGTGTGTATGTATGTATACATATATATATATAATATTTGCAGTTTTACAGATAGAGACATCAGAACACAGCACACAGCCAGGTACAAATGTATTGATTTATTATCTGTTTGTACAGCATGTACACATCAACACACACGCATACATACATACATACACGTGGGTGGCACTTCAGGGAACACCAGAAAAACAGCTGTGCATGTTTACAGTGGTGTTCTGACCTCGTCCTCCCAGGTTCATCACATGCTCTGTACTCACAGAGCATGTGCACTCGCGAATTTGGAAGGTTAAAACACATACAAAACATCGATGTGGAGTTAGGCTTTCGTGTTAGAACAGTATCAATATCAATGTCATATATATATATATATCAATAACTGGATAGCCTTCCTTCTCAGTGCAGTGAGGTACACACCAGTGTCTTTTCCTGGGAGCACGTCCCATCTGCCGGGCTTTGGACCGCTGGGCAGTATTCATTTTTATTTTTGAAATAAAAACCATCTTTCAAAGGCTTGAAATATGCATTATAGCGCGCGATCAGGGCCGTGCAGCCACCACCGAGGACACCGAGGTCATGCACCATTGCATTTTAAACTCCCATATGTTTAAGATAATATGGGCAACTGAATTAATAAAACGTAAAAAAAATAATAACAAGTAGAGAAAATGATACACATGATTTACATAAGGGTTGAGGTGGGGGGGGCAGGCTGCGGAACGGTTCTCCTGTAATGGTGATTGCAGGTTGATGTAAGGAGTCTGTACTGCATTACCATGATACTAACGTGGCACGGTGAAATGTATAGAAATGAACTGCAGCCGGCAAAGTAGAAGAAAAAAAAAAAGAACTCTCTGCCACTTCGAATGTAAACATTACATGGGCCAAACACTTTCACGGTAAGTCACATGCACGTATGAAAATGCTAACCAGCACTTTGACTCTGAGATGGCAGGCGTCTCCCAGCCCTGGTCCAACAGAGACGGGAAGTGTTTGGCACAACACTACTAAATGCATTGGAAATGTTACCAGGCTGTAAGGGCTCCACCCATATGTGCAGAATAGGTGTTCTTCAGCAGCGAATTAAAGCAACAAAAATATATATATAATTCAGCCTATTTACATACACAGCGAGGCATGTTCATTGACACTGTTAAATATACACTATGTACAATGTGTTCTTCAACCACCGCCTGACGAAGACGGAGCCTAATGGCTGGATTTCAGCTTGTACCTGAAGTCCACGTCATAGGTAGGCTGGAGGATTCCCAGACCGGCACGGGACTGGTCAAGAGGTGGGACTTTGATAGCTGGGTCCAACAGCTCCATGTCGAAGTAGGACAGCACCAGAGTGAGGAACTGCTTGATCTCGTACACGGCGAAAAACCTGCCGGGGCATTTGGTGACCCCGGAGCCGAAGGGCATGTAGAAGTAACGCAGCCGCCGGCCGCTGCGGTGGAAGGTGGTTTTCTCCTGGCCGTTCTCGTCCAGGAAGCGGTCAAACTTGTACTCCTGCGGGGTGAGGAGGAGGAGAAGGGTTTTCTCATACATCAGGGTCACTGTAACAGTCTGATATCTGGTTATAACGTTCACTGGCCCCGAGTGTCGGGGCGTGAGAGGTTTAACTGGCCTGAAGTCATTTTACTTGTACTTCAGTACATTTCTGTAAAGTAATAGTACTTTTACTTGAGTAAAATACTCTAGTACTCTTTCCATCCCTGTGCGTTGGGGACATTTCAGTCCCCAGAAGTAGCTGCAGAGTGAACTTTCACTCTCGCTCTCGAGGGCAAAATCATTCCACTACGTCGGGTCACCCTGTCCACTTGGCGGGTACAGGCTGCTGTGGACCCAGACCCAATTTAACCGCCCCCCCCCCCCACCGCCATGGTTAACAGTTTGAAACAGTGTTTCATATTACACTCTGCGTTCCTGTTGAGCTGTTGCTAAAGTTTTGTAAGTAATCTCTCCCCATTGTGACACGTTTCGTCATCATGATCGGCGTTTCCTTGGAAATCTTACACAACGTCTTCAATCTCTTGGAAATAACAAATCTGACACAATATCAGTGTTTCAAAGTTCAGTGGCTGTGCAAGAACTTACTATATTGTACTAGACTAAAAACACCACCAAAGCACACACAAAATTACACAGGTGTCTTACATAGGGATCCTCATAGATCTCTGGATCGTAGTGCAGCATGGGAGGATACAAGGCAATGACGTCATCCTTCCTTATATGGTAAGCTTCTTGGTTGTCAAGGTGAAGCAGAAAGTCCTCCTTGGCAACACGCACGTTCATGGAGGCGCTGGAAAGACGCATGGCTTCTTTCACGATGCTGTCTATAGAAGCAAAGTGAAGAGAAAGGCATAAAGGAAGAAGCCTATAGCATTTCTCTGCTGCATTGAAAAAGGACACGCAACACAGTCGCCAACGCCGCGCTTAAATTATTAGCGATATTAGTCGTCATTGGTGATCTTACCGAGAACAGGCGTGTTGTCCAGCTGCTCCCTGGTGAGGCTCAGCGTGGGGTTGCTGGGGTCAACCGTCTGACCCGAGTCCTCCAGAACCTTCTGCACTTCCTCACGAGCTGCCTTCATGGCATCTGGACTCCTGGGCACAGACACAGGAGCCTGTCAGTCACGTTACTGTCCGCCGTCGGGTCGGATGCACTCCCTTGTTTGCCGTCACTGGGTGACTTCTTTTCATTTCAACGCATTCGGCAACGAACTTTAATTTCACGGCGAATCGCCGCGGAACTGGACCGTTATAGATAGCTACGCTTGGCGCAGACATAGCTGTCTATAAACACCGCCTCGTAATAGAAGAAAGACTATATTTATTATATAGAACACAGTCCCTCAGTTTTATTGGGCATAAAGTACCTGGACATGTGGACATGAACTAAAATGATCATATTAGCTAACATTTGGTTGTAAATCCTGTGCAGTCAATTACTGTTTGTTTATCGTTTCATATCCAACGTACTGGTCTACACAAATTAAATGATTTAAGCGATATAACCGGCACACGGCCCGGTTCCACGTATGTTGTTGTGCATCATGTGTAGACCTGCAAATGGCACTAAAATGCTGATATGCCTTCATATCAGACTTGTTGCAACACCACCTCTGTTAATCTGCTCCACGTCGAACCCTGCAAAACGTTCTACCTCGACTATATCTCGTCTATCTTAACTGCATGTGCAATACCCACAATCAGCTGTCTGAAACTGATAAACGTGCAGTAATATGATGCAACAGCGGCGGCTGTACAGTACACAGGGTCCGGAGTAATAGAGAATGAAGAGACAAAACGACAGATGCGGGGTACAAAGTGCACAGAAAGGAGGTTTTGGTGGATTTGTCTCCTAAAATATACCGCTGCAGTAGGATACTGCCCGCTGGGAGCGATGGGAATCGAGAACCAGTTGAGAACTGGTTCCAAATTACAAAGTGCTTGGCTATTTTCGGGGTTTTTTGCGTGCTCTCTGAGAGCCGGCGTCTGTACTCTAGACAAAGATGGTCTATGAAGTTAAAGGAACATCACTCCGTGGTACGTCTTCTCTCTAGCATCTTCAAGCATGTCGGCTTCATAGTTTCGATTCAGGACCTTTAGTAGGCTATTTGGAGCAAGTAGCTTGTGAAGAATGAGGTGGATTCAGAAGGCTACAGTTATTATTTCAGTACATCAAACGCACATTTAATCAACGTTTGGGTAAATATATCCAAAGTACCGGATTGGACTCGGTATTGGCAGATACCCAATATTAAAGGACTCGGATTGGTAACGGGGCCAGAAAAACCTGATTGGGTCATCCCTAAATAAAACGGCTGTGTCGGCCTACTTCTTTTCACATACAGGAGATTCTTCATCAATCGAAAAGGATCTATATATTTCTGTTAGAAAGAGCTCTCAACCGCTACTGCCCGGTGAGTTGAGCTATCCATTGTGGCTGCCCTAAAGAAAAAGAGACCTATCTAGCATACCTGATCATATAAAAGAGACTCCAGAAGGTGGCGGGGAGGGTGTTCGCCTGCGAAGCCCAGAGCAGAGCGACGTGTGTCCTGGCCTTGCTCACGTCATTGAAGGTAGACAAGGAATCATTCAGTATTATCCTCATGGAGATCAGATCAGACATGTTCTCCCTCTTCGACAATTTTTCAGCGTGCATGGTCTTTGCTAGGTTCTAGACATTTGAAAGAAATAAGTACAGAAATACATTCATATAGATGAGTTTCTTTTATTCAGTGCTTATGCTGCCAAAAAAAGAAATGTAATGGCATTGCAGCGTCAGGTCAAGGCAGTCTATTTTGCCTGCTGATAGCTGTGTGGGAATAGCACACTAACCTCTCTGGCACTGTAGGCACTCTTGAAGACATGGATGGGCAGACCAGCCACCAACGCCGGGAAGATCTTGTCAAACTCTTTGAAGTTCTCCAAAGCACTGAGCACCAAGGCTTTCTGAGCCGCCTGCCGGGCCTGACCCTTGTCTTCACCGAACTCTTTACCAAACAGAGTCAGGTAGCCAGACTCAAACATCACCTGGAGGACATTAGGTCAGAATGAAACCTGTTCATTGTTGCAAACTTCGTTTTCCAAATATTTGTTGCTGCAAGTCTAGTCCCTCTTGGGTACTTTTTATGCTAATTTGCGAGTTGCAGCCATGACAATTGCTCCTTTGTTGGACAAAATTCAAAAGTGGACCCTAGAAAAGTACCTCTTCCAGTGTCTTAGATTATCTTGTATGCCTCCAGTCTAAAGTCCAATTACTCACCTTGTAGCAGAAAGCAAAGATGCCATCCACCTCCCAGTGGTCCTTGCTGGGGCTAAGTGTGTCCGACCGTAGCATGACGTCCTGGAGGTGGCCCATCATGGCCTCTATTAGGGAGGGCAGAGCCTCACCCTGTAGGGTCTTTAGAAATGTTTGGTGGAGGTTCTCTGTGGTGTGACCATGGCGAGGGTCAAAGCTGTCATGGCCAAATGCCTGGTGAGGGAAGGGTGTAGAGGTTTAGGACCGTTGAAGAACTCACTGGTTCAATTAAAAAGTCCTCTAGGGAGGAAGAAAAATCTATCTTGACAGAACGCGGTATGAATAATAAAAGACGAAATCACATAAATTGACCTTGACAGACGTCGCAAAGTGAAACTTCCTCCAATCCAGGTGTCTCCCCTGTCTGATGACTGAATGGTAAGAGAAGGGGTCACACAGGAAGTGGATGAACTGGCCGGCGATCTTGCAGGTGAAAATATGGCCGTGCTTCTTCTGGCGGCTGCGGAGGAACTGGAGGGGGTTGGCCCCGAACTGCAGAGCACAACCCAGGTAGGGGATGAAGCCATTCTCAACTGCAGGCTCACCAGGTTGCCTACGGACATGGACAAGAAAGACGTACACATTTTTTTTTTTTAGGAGTTCACACTCATTTTGCTACTTAGTATCACTGACTGATCTGCAGCAATAGTGATTCAATCGTGTCTCATGAAATCAGAAAGACAGCCCTGTTCTAAGCTTCGTGACAGTTTTTGGACAGGGTTTTTAGTTGCCTAGGACGCATAGAGAATCGTCTGAAAAAGAAGTAGCATTTGAATTCTTCAGGTAATCTGACAACTTAAAAAACACAAAACCTGGTAATACATGGTTTGCACTGAACAGCAGCCCCACTGACAAAATCACAATTCATTTTAAGATCGTAAGATTGGAGCACCGTTGGTCGAATTCCAGCCAAGACCTTTCTATTACCCATTTTCTTCCCCTCCCCTCATTTTTGTTTGTCTCTATTGACTCTCAAAATATTTTAGAGACCGGATACATCATTTTTTCCAGTGATTAAAAGCTGAGGACGCCTGATACTCATTACAACGTGGACCTTGCCAATGAGCCCGGTTTTCTTGAAATTGAACCATGGTCCTCCCAACGACCACAACATATCCAAACCATTACAAACCAGCCTGAATGTCATTACGATGCTCTTGTAACATTTTTATATCAGATCTTTACTTTCCCACCGGTTTTGTAGGCTTGTCATTATTACGAATAGAGGCACCTCAGCTACATCTTCATTCTGAATACACATGGCCCGTGAATGCGCGACCATAAGGTGTGACTGACAGCACACCGGTGACAAGTGTTTGTGAATCAACCACATGCCAAACAAATTCCATCATCTTTACAAAAGCTTTTGTTCCAGAAATTAAAATACAGGTTAAACGTTCCAGAAGTTAAAATACAGGACCTTAAATCATAAGAAATGCCTAAAACACTGCATCACATATGTCCTATGTCCAGTCTTACCGGTGTCGTGTCCCCACGGCGAGCCACAGAAGGCAGCAGAATCCCACCACCACCGCCCAGATCAGAGCGATGCTCATTATCATGGTGATGCCGGCTGATGAGAGGAAGATCCGACACAGCAGGAGGCTCCACACTAAATCGCGCTGACGGGAAGCGAACTGTCAGCCTGCTTTGTTTAAATTCAGCCCTGAAGAGACAAGTGTGTCTTCAAAGATGCTGCCCTGGGTCCCTGGAGTTTTCCCCAACCCGGGAGACAATGAGTGCAAAGTGACACTGCCTGCCGGAGGCTCAACCCAGTGTGTACTGACATGTAGCGTGTGGCAGGTTTTTTTTTTTATACCTGCTTTGTCCCTTAGGGTGGGCCCAAGGGCGGATTCAGTGGAATGGCATGATGTCATCACTGAAGTCAGCCTCGGCCCGGGCCACGCACGAATTGCAAAAGGTTCAACAACAAAAAAAAAAAAGAAGTTCAGTTTTGTTTGGGTTTTTTTTCCTATTATTTGTTGTGCAACAAAGTGAGCACCCTATCTGCGCTGACTTCCTTAGAAGCTGCATGCGTTGTTTGCAGATTAAGGAAGGGGAGGATGATTCTTTCCAGCGCGTGTTTCCGAAAAAAACTATTTCTACGTGCTCTGGTGGTGATGGGACGGTCGCGAGAGCTGGATTTCGTTTAAAGATAGAAATGCACAGGGGGAGGAGGGGGTCTTCCTTGTGAATTTCATTTGAGATTCATTAAAGAAATGATGTAACCTGCTATCTCACCGGGCGTTCTCTAGGAAATAGGATTCCATGCATGCTCTGTGTGTGTGTGTGTGTGTGTGTGTGTGTGTGTGTGAGCTGGCCTTGACCGGAGTCCATGGACAGTGTTACCTGAAGGACTGTGCGGCGATAGTACATCTGGGTTGGTAAATAGATTCAAGGTCCCTGCTATGGTGCTGTTGTTTGTGTGTGTGTGTGTGTGAGTGTGTGTGTGTGTGTGCACGTGAGAGCGCGAATGAACACTACTATTGTACAGTGTGTAACAAGTGCGACCTGTTAAGACTTGCCGTCGTGCTCGTGGAGATAAAAATGTAGCTCATCGAGAAAGACGACTTTAAAAAAGTTAGCCATCTACCTGAAGACACTGGCAAACTGTCTTCGCACAAAGCACGGGGGGGGGGGGTATGAGAGGCCTTCATAACAATAGTGATGGGAGGTGTTGAGCTGTACTTCGACTCCACTACAATTCAAGAAGCATTCGACAGCTTTTGTTGCGAGATGCTTCCATTAAATGTGGATTTTTGCACACAGTACAGCTGAAACGACCGGCTGGTTAATAGTTATTTTGATAAAAGCTTCTCAAATGTGAGGACTGGCTGTGGCCTCTTGTGGTCGGGGTGGGGGGGGGGACACGGAGAGACCGACCGACACTAGAGAGATTAGAGGGCGTTAACGTGCTTTTCCCAATATGAATTTCGCGACATAGATAAGTCCTAAGCGATCGACTCTATGTCAGCATTGGCCTTGGGGGAGGTCAGGGCTGATTCAAAACAGCAGATTAACACCAGCATTGATGCGTTTCATCACAGTAGAGTCACACAGTTCAGTTTACGGCTCAAAAGGCACGTTGAAAACTCTCGAGGTACCTCTTTTAATGAAGTTTCTACGTTTAACAAAAGCACGATCGGCGTCGAACAACAGTGAAGGTTAATATTGAGTTCAGTCCCTATGCCATACATGTTGCTGCTGCGCTAACTGTGGCGTACAGGGGCTCCGACAGCAGTTTCAAATGGAAAAACTCGGAACGGACGGCAAATAAAAAAAAAAAAAACACTGCCTGCAATTGTGAGATTATCTCCGTGACCGAAAGCACTATTTGTTCTCTTGGAGCTGTGCTAATCTAAATTCTACCAGGTTTTTTTTTTGATTAATTCTTGACAGGCCCAGTTGTCTTACTGTCATGAATTGAATAAAAAAAACAAAAAAACAACAGTGTTGGTGTATTGGTAAAAGCAAGACAACATACGCCTCTTTAACCATAGGTTCCAGCAAATACAGCAAAGTTTAAAACTGGACCCAGGTAAGATGGCTGCCATATGGTTACATATCGTCACCCTATTAAACTAATGGCATAAGTCACTTTTTGAGCAAAATTATTTTTTTTTTTTTTGGCCTAAATCAGCTCTTTGTGATGCTGGCCACCTCTGGTAAAGTCACCTAAGCCCTTACTTGAAAGGATCATGCTCTTTTTACCCCGTAAGACGATGGCCTATGTCAAGAGTGCGACTTAGGCCATTTAACAAGCTTTCATGGCGGCAGCTGCCTCAAGAAAGAAGAAGATTTATGATGCAGAAGAAGCCCTAAACATGATTCTCGGATCATTTTCTACTGGTAAGCGACGAGGTTTACCATCACATAAGCTAGGCTGTAATGTTTTGTAGTAATCTAGTCTCAGTTTCACAAGTTATAGTTGAATTACAAAGCTAGCAACTACTAGCTAGCCAACGTCCCCAACATCTAGCTAGCTACCTATTCCTAGCCAGCATACTTCTTTCTGTAATGTAGCTTTAAGGATGGTGGGGGCAGGATTGGATAGGATTTGTGAAAAAATAAATGTGCATTTTACAGAATGATCACACATTTACGACCACACACCTCAAAGGATTGAAATTAAAGAGATATTTTTCCTTTTTGATTTATCAGACATTTGTTTAATTTAGTTAAGAGTGATTTAAGTTTTGAGTTTTAAGCCAGGTTTAAAATGGCCTAAGTCACAAAGGTATCTTCAGAAAATGGCCTACGTCACATTATTCTTTTATTTTACATAATTGACAAACAACGTTCATTGTATGCCAACAGTCATCTACTGTCAAGACCTTTTTGTGTGAAATGATTAATAAACATCATATGTTCTGTATTTGGTGAAGTTTTTTGTGTTTTCCCAAAAACTAGAAAATATGACTTATGCCATTAGTTTAATAGGGTGACGATATATATATATATATATATATATATATATATATATATACACACTCTGCACTCCAGCTCTGAACATTACGCCCCATACACGCTAACGCAAACATCTCGGAAGGCCTGGAAATCATGAAACTGAAATTGGGACTGTGATGTGAAAAAGTTGAATATGAGAACGTCCCTGGGGCTTTTGAATATGTCAATGTGTGAATCAGTGGGAAGAGGTTGAATATGAGATGGTAAGACTTGCCCAATAGAAACAAATTGTATTTCTCTCCCGTAGATGTGTCAAGACGGCCAAGGAGACCTCTACTTATTCTACCGTACACTGCCGAATTACAAGGAGCAGCCTATGGCGCCAACTTCTGACGAAACTGTGCTTTGCAACGAGCCTCGTTTGTTCGCTCCAAACCGGTTGACGGAGGGATTTTTTTTTTTTTTTTTTTTTTTGTGCAACATTTCGCTTGACGATTTAATGGCGACAAAACGCCCCGGGGGCCGCACATCTCTAGCAAAAATAAGACTGTGAAAATGATCTGTGGAGGCACAGTGTAGCATAAATCATGTGTATGCTCAGAGCTGGATTAGCCAATCAGAGACAAGAATGTTGTTCATTCTTTATTTAAAAAAACAAAAAAAACAAAAACAAAAAAGAAACAGCATCTTGGCATGTTTAAAAGATTGACAGCAGCAGCAGCAGTGGCAACAACATACTCGGAATAATTCGAATTTTGTTTGAATCATCAATTCAGTCCAGGGGGCCGGGGGCCTGAGCCGTTACGGTTACTATACTTTGCACATGCACGACCTTTGTCTTTTGTTTTAGTTTTTTTACATTTACATTGTTGTTTTCTTTCTAACTTGGATGTAACAAAAATCTGTCAGCATTTGTATAAGGACCACCACACAGGTGCCTATAACAAGAAAGGCTCACACCGCGGTTGGGCAGTACAGTAAGTTGTAGTTTCGTTGGGCACACAGATTCTTCATCGTCTGTCCCAACCAGACCACAATAACTGAGGCGGTGGGTTCGCGATGCTGCTTCCTGCTTTCGTGTCTCAGCAGGAACGTACAACGGGAAATGAACAGCTAAAAGAGGGGAAAAGTGGACAAGGAAGGTGTGAGAGCAGGGAGAGACCGAACTGGACAGAGTGAGAGAAAGTTTATTGACGGGTAAGATACAGATGAGAGCAGAGGTCTGAACCCGGTCCGAACACACACACACACACACACTCACAGTGTAGCTTGGGCTCGTTGGTAGAAAAGACATGTTTCATTTTGGCTAATCTGGAATTCTCTCCTCCTAAACCAAAAAACGTTGCAGCCATATGCAAGAACCAGAGATGAGCGGGACATGAAAAAACCCACTTTGACGATGACCTCCGTTAAAACATCGACCCAGTTTTCTGTGCATCCCCGTCTAACAGCACGAACGCATTTATCAAGCAGAGGACTGGGGAGACGAGGTGCGCTTCTACTTCAAAATAATCCCTTTCTACAGGTTTACGACACAAGATCAAGTTTGAAGACACTAAAAGAGATCAAATCAGACCACAGACTAAAGGCACATGTACTTTGGTCCCAACAGGCCTCCTCCCAAAATCAGAGACAAAGACCAGAATCACACGTTGAAACCTCATCTAAACAGACGGCATTAGCATGCATCCTGTGTGTGCGCGCGTGCGTGCGTGTGTGTGTGTGTGTGTGCCCACTCACAGCAATGGTTAATAAAAAGACTGGGGTGGGGTTCAAACAGGAAAATTACTTCATGTGGCTCTATTCTTCCGAGGAAAGCTCCACCTTTGGATGCTCAATATTATTACATGTACATTCCAAGTTATTTGGAAAAGGAAATATGGGCGGTATTTAATTGTCCTCAGCGAGCATCATTAGCATCAAATTTCCCAGAATTTTCCCAGAATGCCTTTAAAAACATCCTCAGAAAGGGGTATGATTGCTGCTTGGAACCAAATCATGAATACAAACAGCTTCAAAGTGATTGTTCGGCTAAGGGAACAACAGCAAGACGCCAAAGTTAAGAAAAGTTGCACATCACTCTGCACAACAAGTAGACCATTCCATTTTACTTTGACGAAAGTTTGGAAACGCAGTCACGGCTGGTATTTAAAGTACACTGAAAGTGATTCTGTGTGGTGCAGCAAATCTGTTAAAAGCTGCAGAAAGAATGGTTAAGTGGTTCACGTAGCGACACAATACATAGAAAAAGACAGATCATTAATTACAGGAGCACAAACCTCAAAACTAAATCCAAGGAAAAAGAGACTACTGCCACACTGGCAGGTGACCGCTGGGTAGGTGAGTATCAAAAACAGCAATGATAAAGATTTATTTAAAAAAACAAAACAAAACAAAGAGTAACACCAGGGTGAAAAGCAGCATTTCACCTCTGAGAAGAAGAAGTGTGCTCTGCTGCACCTGTAACCACGTCCAACAGTGACGTCACGGCGTACCGACTCACACCCGCGAGTACACTTCTACATCACTGCAGCAAGGTGAGACGTTAAACCACTGGGAGGTGAAAAAAAACAAAAAAACAACAGGATTTTCGCTTCTACTGGGGAGGAAAAATGTACTTTGTGGAATTTGGATTTGAACCGAAAGCTTGTTCTACTGTTTTACTTTGAATTTGACGCGTTGGACGTTGAAGCACATTTCAGTGATAAAATGGCGTTACTACTTAAGTAAGGGTTAGAGCAGAAGAGGTGAACAGAAAATATTTTAAAGACGACAAATGGTAGCGACTTCCTCGCCCGTCATAGATCTTGAGGTGTAGGAGTCAGGGTCTGAGGTTTAGATGGTAGACTTTGAAAAGGAAACTTTCAGATGGTGGTTCCCTCCCATGTCGTAGTTGTGGAGATCCATCAGAGCCTGGATCGCCTCCTCTACCGACGACATCTGGATCAGGGACATCTTGCGGTCCCTGGTGGCGAAAGAGCAGAGGCAAAGCAGTTGAATATTCTGGAAAGTACGCTTAAAATGTCTGTCCGCACAGCACGGTGTACTTCCTAACAAGCCACGAAGCTTTCATGTACAGAGGATATTACCAGTGGAGTTCCTTCATCTCCGGCAGGACATGTACAGTGCATTCAGAAAGTATTCACTTTTTTTGTTTTCACATTTTGCTATGTTGCAGATGCTTAAAATTGTCTAAATGCAGAGAATGGACGGACGTAATAAATAAAAACATAATAATATAGGATAATAACTGTAAATATGTGTAGCTTCTTACTGGAAGAACTTGAAGGCCTTGACAGCTCCTCCGCTGTTAGAGAACAGGAGACGTAGGTCGTCCTCTCCAACGCCATCCCTGGACATGCAAAGGCAAACTATTACAAAGCTTAAAGCAAACTACTTGCCTGACTAAATCTCATCTTATTCTTTTACCTTTATATTTTTACATGCTTGTTGTCTGTCAGATTATATGTTATATGTAGCACCTTCAGACAACGGCAAATTCCTTGTAATGTATGTTACTTGGCAATAAACAGTTTCTGATTCGGATTCTGACTAACGCAAGTAACAAGTGTGATTGTTCGACGCGCAGCAGTTGAGCTACCGGATATTGGAGAGGTGAAGTGTTGCAGAGGGAGGAAAGATGTTCTGGAAGTTTTTAGATCCCGGCTTCTTAAAGCGGTGGAGTGGCGAGCCAGAGAAATCTGTCCAACAAAAAGAAAATATTGACATGAGGACAATTCTTCAATGTAACAAAATATTTGAAAGATTAGAGCATAATTAGAACATACGTAAACCTAGAGTGAGGGAAAAACCCCTGGACCAAAAACTTGTCAACTTAATGAAAAGAGTACTCCACTGATTTATAATTGCACTCTTATAACACGTGTGTGTGTGTGTGTGTGTGTGTGTGTGTGTGTGTGTGTGTGTGTGTGTGTGTGTGTGTGTGTGTGTGTGTGTGTGTGGTGGTCTATGGCTGTATCCGAACCCACCTACTACACTAGCAGTATGCACTGATTTGGCCAAAATGTAGCATGCAGTATGCAAACAAAAGCTAAATATGCAGCATGTCAAAAACACCTAGATGTCGGAAAACACATCAGTCCAGTGCGCATCCGACCGGTCCACCTCGCCTGCTGTGTCCCACAATGCAAAGCGCTGGCGGAGGATTGCCGTTAGCGTTGCGTAAACTTTCCTTTATTTCAGCAAAATCTGTTCCTGAACACATTTGAGGGCGAGAAATAAGCGACCCAGCTACTGAATCTTCACTCATATTAGATCTACAAGGCCTCATTTAAAAGTTTGTTCCCACTTTCTTAAGGCAGGGGGGGCATGAAACCTGCATGATTATTACTTCCGCTTTCCGAAACCGGCTAAGCCATACTGCAAAATAAATCCATTTGACAGTTTAATACTGCATTCTACTATGAACAGCAGTATGGTCGGGTGTATGTAGCAGGTGGCTCCGAATACAGCCAAAGACACAGAGTCTGATACCAGACAACGAGCTGGTCTTCGTCTAACGACACCAAAGCCTCCGGAAAGACTGTTAATAGCTTTGGAGTTTCTGGTCTGGCTGTTGACACGGTGCATGGCTGACTTAACAATTCAACAGCATAACAAGCTATTTTAAAAGACATTGACAAGCTCCCCATCCAGGATGCACACATGTTCTCACCTTTAGTTAGCAGTTGGTCATCCAATCCTTCCCTGGGCAAAGCCACGGTCTGATGTTTTGACAGCGTCACTCTCATCACTTTACCAAACACCTTCTGGCCGTTCAAGTGGCTCATAGCTACAGGGGGGGGGAAAAAAAAGAAAATATGGGCAAGTGGTAAGCCTGAAAGCCTGGCAGCATTTACACATTTACAGATACAGTGCATCAGGGTGATACGTCAATCACCTCAATCATACCACAGGCACTGTTCACGCCTGGTGTTAACATGCGTCTCGAGTGACCACTTGTGGTCGGATCTCATTTCCCCGCTCTACATGGAAATAAGCACGTACATCATTTCCGTTTGCAAAGACCAAATATGTTGTTGTTTTAAAACCTCAATTTGATGAATTTACTACAAATGAGACATGACTCACTGATTTTGGTGAAACTGGATCATATTTCAAAGAAGAAAATATTTTGTTTTTTTCCCTCTGATGTTCTCCGGCTGCTCTGCCTCAACTCTCTGCCATTTATGGAGTTTCCTGATGGACAGACAGCTTTACTTGTTGCTAAAGTTACCGCTAACTGTAGCTGCCGTTAGCTGGTTAGCTCAGTTTAGCTGTGCAGCTAGAGGCCCCATTAGCTTTAAAAGCTGAAATGAAGCTTCATTAGCTCTATTAAACTTCCTCCTCCTCCTGTGCTAGCAGTGTAAACACCAACACTCCCCCGGTGTGTCCAAGTCCGGTTACAGCCTGCTAGCGTTGCCAGGACCACTAGCTGCAAGGCTAACTATCTAACGGCAGCTACAGTTAGCGGTTACTTTAGCAACAAGTAAGGCTATCTGTCCAGCAGGAAATCCCAGAGAGGTGAGGTGGCGTCTTCTTGTTGTTTCGCACTTTGATGATATACACTGCTAAAATCATGTGACCACCTCCGAATGCGGTCTGAGTGATGGGATCTCAACGCGTCTCGGATGCATTCGGGATGCATGTTAACGCCAGGTGGGAACCGGGCCACATCGCTGAAATTGTAACAAATGTATTGAGGAAGTGACAAATGCTGCAGTAGCTTTCAACAAGCAAACTGATTCTACAGTGGCAAGTGGATTGGACTCCACACCTGGATAAATAAAGTCATCATGTCTTGATTACCGTAATACTAGTGACTGATATTGCTCCCATTAACACCTACCCAGCTGAGCCTGGTTGCCATCGGACAACTGTATCAGAGCGCTGTCCTTTTTGTTGTAGAGGATCTTCACCCTCTGGACATCGCCATAGACTCCTGAAGGTAGCGAGAGAGCCAGAGAGGCAGACCGAGAGAGAGAGAGAGAGCGAGAGAGAGAGAGCAGGATGGAGGAGAAGATGAGGAGGAGGAGGAGGAGGACAGAACAGACAGAGCAGGAGAGATGGAGCCGACGAAGATAAAAGGAGGAGAGGTGTGAAGGATGGAAGGAATAAAGTTAGTGCTAGAAAGACAAATGAAAAGAAAAGATGGACTCTTCCCATTTGACTTCCACTAGAAACTCAATCAAACGCTTCTGTACATATCGGGTGCTTTTATGTTATGACTGTCAACCAGTGAGAAAAGTCAGACCTCGGCCGAGCTTTACCACCGACGTACACCTGAAATGCTTTGCCGTCTGGCGGAGTGGTGAGGGTTTTGACTGGACAGGGTGTGCATGATACAGAAATCCAGCTTCGAGATTGGCAATTACAAATGTACAACCATAAATGGACAGAGTAGGAAAGAAAAAAGACCGCTTTTTACGAAACCTTTTAAAAGACATGCACTAACCTAAGACAGAACATTTGATGTATACAGAAACGTACAGTGCACCTGCAGAAATGCCCTTTTTGCTGACAAGCTTAGACTTCGTGAAAGATCTGTGGGTGTACTGGAGTTGCTAAAACTGGTCCAACAAGTGTAAGAACAAAAACAATAAGTAAATATTGCTGAGCTGGTTGACAGTCTAATGTGACTCTGAGGATATGCTTAGTTTGAGTGACTGAGTGGCAGGTAATCCCAGTCGCTGATAAAACGAAAAAAAGGTGAACTCTGAGGGAGCTTTATTAAGACAAACTCTAGAGGAAAAAGTCAAAAAGAAAGGAAGAGACGCAGAGGTCTTAAGAGCTAGAATCAGTCTTAGTGAGCACGCTGGACTGCCATGATCAACTTAACCAATAATGTGGTGAGAGCATAAACACTACAATGATCCATGTGTCCCCTGGTAGATTGGAAGCCATTCAACGTGGAAACTCTAGGTTGACATTTCAGTGTAACAAATATTGCCATTACCTGCACTGGAAGTGCTTCAGAAAGTGATCTTTTAATGGCCAGTATGAACAGGAAGTATGATTACAGCAAGCAAAATCTGTTTCAGTGTTTGTAAGGGCGCCTGGCTATTGTTTTGAGACAGACTTGAAAAATGGTGGACCTGTCCTTTATTGAGATCTATCCCCAAAGCCTTTCCAATGTAAGTGATGGGGGACGAAATCCACAGTCCTTTAGATTCACTGGAAGCACATTAGTAGTAGTAGAGTAGATCTCTTAATGGCCAGTATACAGAAGAGGAATTACAGCAAGTAAAACCTGTTTCATTGTTTGTATGGGTACCTGACTATTGTTTTAAGACACACTTGAGGAAAAAAAAAAAAGGGAGGGATCCCAATGTGATGTAATTCTGTGTGACGGCCAAATCAGCAAACTGTGGATCCGGTTTTACGTGTTGACAAAAGAGTTTCATGAGGGATTTTGGTGTCTTTGTTCTCATCAGTTAAGAGATAAGATGACCAATCAGACAATCTCTCAGGCTCACTGTTCTTTTCATGTTGCGACAGAAAGAGATTTTAACTCCGTGGTGTGCAACATGAGAGAGGGAGGCTTGGAGATACAGAAATATATAGAGGAATAGCGTGTCCACGACATCACTGAAGAAAGGGAACAAAATTGGATTAACAGAGAGAGATATACAGATAGAATAGTAGAGGTTGAACATACCGAAGAGGGTAAAGAGACTTTGAGGCGTGACCATCTTTAGAGAGAGAGACCGCAGAGCAGAGGACAGGAAGAGGAGGAGCAGAGGAGGAGGAAGAGGAGAGACGAAGGTAGAGATCAGACCGCCCAGCGTTGGACGAGGGGGGAGGTGGTGGTTTCCATGATGATGTGGGGTGGAGCAAAGATGGAGGGAATGGGGAGGGTGGGGGTGGGGGTTTGGGGAGGGCGGGGGGGCAAAACGGCAAACCCAAAGTCGGGTTACACCAGATTAAAAAAGGGTAAGGAGGTGAAAGAAAAAATGGGGGAAATGTACATGGGGGGGGGGGGGGGGGTTAATAGAAGTGTTTAAAGGATGTATGGCCGGAGGGAGAGAAAATAAATGTGTGAACGGAGGAGCAGAGGAGGGAAGAAAGGAGGCGGGGGAGGGGGAGGGAGAAAGGAGGAGAGGAGGACAAAAACCAAAGCAGAGGTCAGTAAACAGCATCAGTGGAACATCAACGGAGTCTGAATGATTGCTGGTTTGACGCACACACACACACACACACACACGCGCAGTTCTGTTAACACACACATACACACACCATTCCCTGCTGGATGCATTTATCAGTGAGGAAAGGGATGGGAGATAGATAGAATACATAATAAGTGTATAAAGCATGAAATAAATAAGTGAGTGGCAAGAAATATCAAAACCAAAAAGGGGGCAGTTGGCCCACCAGATCACATAGAACTGGAGGCGCCAAAAGGACTACTGACAGGACTACTCTGTCTGTACTGACAGGCACTTAAAAACGACTTATAAACTACTGATAATGGACCACAAGTCATTCTGACATGTTTGTTTTGATCAGGCAGGATGGACAACTCCTGTGTTGGCAATGGACTTGAAGTTTGGGGTGGGGGGGGTGGGGGGAGGGTAAGGGTCTGCAACACAGGCAGGTATTCAACCAACTCAAAGTTTGGAGCACGTCTATGATCACTGCCACACCACATATTAACTAAACTAACCAAACAATTTCCCCCTCGTCCAGGCTCAGTAGCAGTTGTGCTGGAAGTAAAGGATTACATCAAATAATCCATAATCACTGGCAGATATTTTACCTGTCTTCAAATGTTTGGGTTAAACAGTAATAACTGTTAAGTCTCTTTCTATGCCACTTGGGAACAGGGTTAAGTGCATGAAGTCCATTCGATGACACAGTTGAGAAGGGATGAACAGGTGAGTGGAAAAACAAATGCCCCTGATTGAACACTCACAACACGAAGAATGGCCACACCACACTCACACCACTATCTAGCCACTGGATTGTACTGAGCATGATCCCAAGTCCCATGATCCCAGCTGCTGCTGCTGCTGCTGCCCTCAAAGCTGATCGCTCACCGGGGAGAACAGTACGCAGCTACCAAACAGCATGGGACACAGCTGTCGCACCGAGACTTTACCAGAAGGGGGCCACAAGTGTGAAAAGCGCCACTCCACTACGGAGTAGCAAAGACAGACAGAGAGAGAGAGGAGGACTCTTGACAGAGATAGAACACAAAGAAACAGATGCGGTAGGTATCAGAGATACAGATGGAAGCACAGGTGCACATTCGCAATTTGGAGAAGAAACAGAAAATTGACAGAACAAACAGAAATGTGTGCAGGTGTTCAGTTTAGAGAAAACCACAAGGCTTCAAAAACACAACATATCTAAGATCTGATGGAGAGGGATATAGTTAGTCGAAGACATTAAAGTTTAGGACCTGTGAGAGTCCACGGAGAACACAGATCAATCTCAAGAATACACACACACACACACACACACACACACACACACACACACACACACACACACACACACACACACACACACACACACCCCAGAACAAGGGGTAATTCACATGGCTGCTATAATTCTGTTTACATCCAATTATGTATAGTAACAAAGAGCTGCTCCAAGTTTGGCCTCATACAATTACTAACAGTGATGGCAGTCTGAGAAGGTCCTTCAAAACAAGATAAACTGACCATTAGGCTATTTCTATGTGTGTATACACTCTGAAGGGGAGTGCTATGTAATTGTACTACTCGGACGACATCTAGGTGGAGGACGCATGATAGATCAGTCTGTAAAAGTGGTCCAAGCACACACACAGCCACAACACCCACACGGGAACTCGCGCTACTATCAAGTCAGGGAAATCATCCAGCAGCGTCCGTTCAGTAGTTGAAATGAGTGGCTTGGAGCGGAGGTTGGAAATACTCATTGACAGTTATGCTCATGGTGAGTGTACCTCTTCGTTGAGGTTGGATGCCAGCAGGACTCCTGACACTCCAGACCCAGACAGAGCGACGCGACCGGCGGCCGCCGCCGCCGCCGCTGCAGCACTCAGAGGACTGATGGCTCCTGTTAGGAAAAGGACAAGACACACATTTGAGTCACCAGCCGCCACTTTTTTGGCCCATATTAAGAATTCTTTAAATTCTAATCAAAGAAAACAAACATCTGATCTCAGATTAATTCAAGCTAATGACTTCCAGTAGACAAAAATGGAAATGTGCAATAAATATGTAGTATAGAAAACTGCACTGTACCCATACGCTTACAAAAAAGGGTTGAATTGACCAGCTAATCATCAATCCTACAGCCAGCTTCATCTAATCATTTAGCTGTAATATCAACCAACCACTGAGAGGAACCTATTTTCCAGCGCTGGCACATTCAGACAATGGCAAAGCAGAGACAGAGTGATGGAAACACAGAATTAAGGAAAAAAAAAAGAAAAGAAAGTATAGGTACCTCCACCCTGCGAGAGGGAGAGAGAAGATGAGTAACCTCCTCCGCTAGAGTAGGAAGCTAGCGCTCCAGATGGGGTACCTACAAGACAACGACAACTAGATTTAGACCACAAAACACTGATCTAACCTCGCACCAAAGGGTACAACTACAAGAAAAACTAACAGTATTATGGCATGATGAGGAAATATTTTTTACACATATATGAAGTTGGTTATATAGCCTAGGCGACAGAATACAGCAATCCAGTCATATTCTAAACACATCCCCAAAATAGGCGTCGTCACGGTCATATTGCTAAATAAACCACTCAACCAATGCTCTGGTGCCCGCACCAGCTGGCTAACATGTGACGCACACTGTTGGTTTGTTGGCCTGGAGTCCGGCTCAGCCTTAGCTCACACTTCGGCTGATGCCTCACCAAAGACGGCTCCCCCTGAGACAGACGCAGCACCTGAGAGAACAGCACTGGCATTTCTAGGGCTGCCCCCTGCAGCACTACTGAGAGGGGTGACTGACATTCTGCACGAATGAAGCCATTAAAAGCATTATGGAGACCCAATTTACCCAATAAAGAATGGTCCTTGTTGGCCGACTCGCCGTCTCCAGTGGGAAGGTCTGGTCTGGTGTAATCTCGACTCTTGTCGTTGTTGTATTTGACGTTGAGGTTGACCAGTTTACTGAAGTCTATCCGCAGAGTACAGCATGAATTATAGATGTTCTGTCCGTCCAAAGACTGGAGTAGAAGGAGTGACAGAGGGAGAGAGAGAGAGAATGACATTTTATGTGTATCAAGTATAGCCCTGGATTTTTCAGGTTGATACTGAAAATCAAATCAGGATACATCAGCTGATAGTATAGGAGTAAGCTTTTTTTTTTTAAACATAAATCTTGATACGGATTCCTTAGATTTGTTATTTTAGATACACACTAAGTGGGACAAATCACAGTTATGCGTCGGCCAGGCCAAAAGGTGACATGTTATTGCACTAAAAAGGTAGAGTGAGACAGAAAACCTCTGTTAATTCACTGAGATTAAAGCCAAAATGTAAATCATTTCTTGTCCAATAGACAGGTTACAGGGGAGTGCATCAAAACCTGTTGTTGCATTGTAAAAATGAAGACTGACATTTTCAGTTTAGACCTTCAACAAGGGATTTAGTTAAGAAAGAGAAGATGTTTTACCTTCTTTTACATAAAACAAAACTACACTAAAGGCTAGTGGTTGCTGTAACACTTTCAATTACAGTTATGAGTTACAGTTACAGTTATAAGACCCAGCGGGATATCCCTCAGTCTGAGCCAATGACACGCTGTCGAAGCAAATTTTGCAACTTGCTACTGGTTGCTGATGCAACTGCCGCCATTTTCGCCGTGTGTATACCACCTACCAGTTTAGCTTGCTGTGCATTGACGGGGTCGCTGAACTGCAGGAGAGCCTGAAACTGGTTGTTCTTGGTGAAAGTGATAATCTTCATCACGGTCCCGAACTTACTGAAGATCTGGAAGAATCAGAAGAATTCATGGAGAACGACACAGAAACACTTCATTTTTAAAACATTCTAGTTTAGAGCTACACGTAATCACTGTCACAATTAGAAGTCCCTCAAGCTGAATTTGAGAGAGTGGCAGTGATGTAACGCTGATTTATTTTCTTAGTTGTTCTCCAGAGAGGCTGTTTTTTTTGCTTTAAAGATGCTGGGTTGTTTTGTTTTTTTTTAAATACCAAGAAGGTCAAAACATTAGGGAAAATGTAAAACCTAATCATGGGGCGGTGTGCATCAAACTGAATGGTAAAAACAATGCGTTCAGGTTTTACCTGTTGCAGAACGTCCAGCGTCACGGGATAAAACATGTTGTCAATGATAATTCGCAGGACAGGGCTGGGGGGTGGACCTAGGTCCAAAACTCCAGGGTCAGAGGATGGAGAGCTTCCATCCTGAACTGCTGACACTGCCTGCAACACAGCCTGGGCCCTCTGGGTGGAGACAAAAAACAAAGGATACATCATGGGGGAAAAGGCTGTGTTCGGGTGCACAAATATATCTCCAGGCGTGTGTCTACCTGGTTCAGAGCCGAGTCTGTTTTCAGTTCCTTGTGGTTGGAGTACTGGATGAAGACAGGAGTGTTTCTGACCTAAATAAAATAAGATCCATATGAACACATAATTCAGTTGGTAGCCCTTACAAGAACAAACGATTAACAATGTGTAACCATGAATGGACATGGGTGTATACCTGTGGTGTGACAGCGGTGTAGTAGTTCACCATAGTAATGGCTGCCTCCTCTGTGCCTAACTCCAGAAATGCCTGGAAATGGAATGGAGAAGGAAAATATTATTCAGTGTGATGACGAGACTGTTTCATCTTCCTGGCTGGTGGTATAGAGTTTCGTTACAGCTTACCTGGTTTTTCCCCTTCAGCATCAGTATGTTGGTGACCTTTCCAAATGGCAGCCCCAGAGCAATGACTTCAGTCTCTGACACTTCATTGGGAAGTTTCCTGATGTGGAGGACTCTGGAGGGAGGGGATTCATCCAGACGCTGTTTCTTACTGTCACTGCCGTTCGCTGAGCGCAGGCACACACGTGGGCAAAAAATAAGAATACATTTTAAAAGATTAAAGCTGAAGCAATAGGCATTTTCAAAGAAGTCAGAGTGAAGCACGAGTGTAAATAATAATAATAATAATTGCTTGATTCGGTTTCTTGGGATCCTGGTGTTATGCATGCAGAGCAGACCTATGCACGGTCAAAATGTCTGCCATGAAAATGGCCTTTTAGCAGATTATTCTATTTTTCAGTCGACAGAAAAATATTCTGCAACAATTTTGATGCTCAATTTATTGTTGAGGCCGTATTTCAAACACAAATGCCAAACTTTCCCTTGTTTTAGCTTCTCAATTGTCTTTGGTTCTTGTATTGTTTTGTCTTTGGGTATGCGAGTGAGAGACTGGAGACCAAATGATTGAAATGATTGAAATTCTGAATTACTTTCAGCCCTCTAGATGCAATTTTTCATCTTACAGATACAGAAAGTAAAATTCATTCAGTTTGATTTATTCATAAGTCTTAAAGAGAGCCTGAAAACATAATTTAATGACTTTAAACAACTTCACTCACACATTTTATATTAAAACGAATTCTTCCAACAATATCTATTTCAGGTTTCTACTGAAAAACATTTTTTTTACGCCCTATTTCACCCATTTCTGACCAGTTCAGTGCCCTCGGCCAGACTCACACTGGCATCCCTGCGGGCTCTGAGCTTTTCACAGCCAAATTACTCTATTCAACTTCTGAAACGTATCATGTCATAGGCATACAGGCACACTGGCACATTCACATCCCTATTTATGAGTCTAATGCTAATCATTTTGAGGATGGGATGTTTGCGTGCGACATACAAGCACGTGGTATTTCAGCTCCCTAATAATCATTCACTCCTCCAAATCCCAGACAGCTTCTGGATCCACTGAGGTTCAGGAACCACGATCGGACTTTCACTGCATGACCACCTCCCCATGTACGAAAAACATTACGGTTGTGCTGGGATGTGCCTGCCGATCCAATCCTAAGATTTAAACTTACCGGTCATGGAGTTGGGGCTGCTACCGTACATGTTGAGCTCATCTGAGCCTCTCTGGGGGAAAAAAAACAACAAGAAATTAAACTTTCGTTTACATCCCAACTTCTGACAAATCCTATTACAAAGACGAGTGATGTAATACTTCCAAACATACGTCAGACATTATATGAATGAATTATATGTATAATCTGTCTGCTTTACTGAAAAGCAATGCAATAAAAAGCACATGACATCCTGTTTTTGCTCACTCTAACATTTAATGGCAAACAAAAGGAGAAAATTACTAACTAATTTACTTTAGCTTAATGAAATTACACCCTCTGTCATTTATTACCATCCTACTAAGTTGACCTCAACTCTTAGTATGTTATTTTGTATAAAAAAGGTGTTAAATCTATTCCCCTGCCCTATCCTAAAATCCAACTACTGTACATCCAGTCCATTAGTGGGCAATATCATGTAAAGATAGTACATGCAAGTGTGTTTAGGTAAAAATAGTAGAAAAGTAAGACTGCTTGCCTTCACACCAACTGCAACATCACTGCCAGTGGAGATAATGCAGGGAGATGGGGAAAAAAGAAAAACAAGAGGAAATAATTAATATTAATATTAATAAAATAGAATCATTAAAGCAATTATTCCTTTCAAAAAGGAAAAGGAGATTGTTGCTGTTGACAGTTGAACCTGGATGAAAATGTCGTGGCATTATCACTTCGTGTGTGCAACAGTGACATTTTGAAGAAAGAAGGCTTACTTCCTGTTGCCACCAGGTGGCACAATTGCTACGAATCAGCATTGGCGCGAAGACGTACTCAGGCCGAGATCACACTGAAGTTACAGCAACTTCTCTCACGGCGGAGCGCTCAAAATGGCCGCCACGCCACGAAAACAACTTTTAACAACTTTGCATCGTGGAGGGGTTTTTTTTGTTTTTTTTTTGATCGCACTGCCCAAATTTGAGGTCGATTCTCTCGGAGGGGTAACTAGTTTGAGAAATATATTGTTGGAAAGTTAATACACAACATCAATTTCCCTTTCCAATATAACCCTGACATTAGCCAGCTTTTTTTATATACCTAAATATAAAGATAAATGTATCATTAGTGAAGATTAAGCTATTTAGAATAGAATGTAGTATAGAACATGCAATGCAAACTGGTTTGGTTCCCGCTCAAATATATAATGACGTATGATGTAATGAAGCCGATGTACAGGACGCGCTATTGTCGCTGCAACTGATCAGTATTACAAGCTGTGTTGTTTGCAGTAGTTATAGAAACGGACTAGATGTTGACTTTACGCCTGCTCCCGACTAGGCGTAACCTTTATTAGTTACGACACTTAGAGCTCCAGGTCATGACCGACTTGGCTTAAGACCATGGTCCATGGTTCTCGATGCACAGAGAAGAACGTACAGCCATTTAACAGTTTCATAGGTTCACTAAAGCTGAATTACTTAAATACACTGCTGTTGGTTCACTGTGTCCATATTTGCATTATGTCGCTTCCCACAACTAACAGCAAACGGTGACAAAATCCCAACACATTCTAAGCAACATTTTTCTTCATCTGTCGGCGTCAAACCACCATTATGGAGACGAACCATGCATTAAAAATGTCAAACTGACGGCCTTAATAATAGCACCATTTTTTATTTGACTGTTGTTGAAACCTTCCCACGCACATGAAGCTAGCAACTTGCTTATTACTTTAATGCGTCACATGCTGTGGGGACGGCACATATAGTATGTGTGTATGTCCCGGTACTGATGTTTAAGTCCCCTGCTCTCATAACGGAATAGCTAATGTTGTAATGTAAACGGTCAACCGGCAGAGGTCGCGTGCGGCGTCCTCTAGCTTCAGACAAAAGACCCTTACGAACTGACAGGTGCACGCACCACGTCGGCTATGACATGGATTATTAATAACACACGGTGCTAATGGCTCGTTACACTAATAAAAGAATTGTGTCCATATGTCATACACGCTTTAAACGAACACATTGACGACGCACTCTCGCCAGGTAGCTACATTAACCCTAGCAGAGCTAACGTTAACACTCATTTTAGCACAAGAGAAGGTGATATATGCTTAAGTTGATTATTATTATTATTATTATTAGCTTTTGCTAACTATCACACTGCCGATGTTGGGAGACCCAGACGATACGTAAAACATGCTCTTGAGCCACGCTCCACCACGCATTTCCGTTTTCCCTACCAGCAAAACAACATTAAACGGCCACATTTCTTGGTTGGGACTTGGTGTTGTCTAGCTGTTGGCTAGCTAGCTAACGTCCCGTTCTTCGCAATATAACGCACACTATCAAGGTTCGCAGCTGAGCTAACAGTTAGCATGTCTTAAATGAATGACGGGGAGCGGCCCATTCTGTCTGTGTCACATCGCACAGCTGTGGACAGTGCGCCCCGGAGCATCAGCTGTAATATTAACACGTTTTACCCGTCCATTGCAGCTCTTTGTCCTCTTCTGTCTGTTGATATTTCACCACACTTCGATATCTGGACAGTGAGCAAAATGGGCGTTCTCCTTCTTGTCTTCAGCTATTGGCAAACACCAACAACGTTAGGCGCACTACCGCCACCTTCTGCTTAGGAGGGGAGCTCAGAGACTTATTACTAATCAAATCAAATCAAATCAATGTGTGCTATTTGGTACATTCATAATTGCGTTTATAGCAAAAATAAAAAAAATCAATAATTCTTGCTTATGTCTTGTGGCCTATATATGTAAAACATTTAAAGACCCCTCATCTACAGTAATGGGCATGTCTATATAGAAGTTCATTAGCAAGAAAACTGCTGAGTGAGCGCCAAAAAAAAGAAATTAAGCAATAATCATTCTGCAGGTAATAGTTATGATGGTGCACAGGGACATTCCTGGGACACAGGGTGATTGCAAAGCACATTTTGATTAGCAAAGACAGAATCGGGAAGAGGAAAATGTTGGAAAAAGCGCTGAGATTGTGCTTCGTCTGGGCATTCTTTTTTTTTTCTTTAAAGATGATCTGCCTCTGCAACAACACATCCAAGGTTTTAGAAGCAAAACCTACATTGAGCTTATAAAATACGGTGCATTGCCTAAATTTAAGCTAGCTGGCAGTATATGGGATGTTGAGAGAAGGACATGGCGTCACATCTCCAGCTCAACTGCTCAAGGTGCAGGTGTTAGCGTCGCTGCCAACAGAGGCAGGAGTTCAGCACGTTTTTAGCCAAAATGTTGTGAAATACAGCGCTTAACAAATGTATTAGACCACCTGTCATAAAAACGAGAAAACATTTAGTTATTTATTAGGCAAATAACAAACTGGAACAACTAAATAGTCCTTATTCACATATATTAACCAAAAATCTTAATATTTTGTATGACCTCCTTTGGCCCTGATAACAGCTTGCATTCTTTGCAACCACTAAAACAAATGTTTCTGTTCAGGAGTGCAAGTAAATAACTGTGATTTGGCATCTCAACCAAAAAATAATAACGTGCTTTACTATTTTAGCATTAAAGAGATCATTTTGATTAAAGAGCTTGGCTTGCACATACTGGTGGATTAACCATTACAGAGACATCAAATATTTTGGTCATCAGCAATACTGTTCATTTAGGGCAGCGGGGGCAAACACCTTACACTGGGTGGTGGGCTAATACATTTGCTAAGCGCTGTACATTGGCCTAAAGAGGTGCAAAATGTGATTACCTCCGTCTCAGGACAAGACCTGCTTTCGCGCCCGCCTGTTTATGTATGTTAAAACATGTCTGAACGCATCGTGACCCGTCTGCATCATGCAGTCCACTGCTGACAGCTTCACACACGCCAAGTTCTCACCTTATACATGACATGTTGACTTTTGACATCATTTAGCAGACTGGATACATTTCCCCTTAAGTATGAGCAGGGGCTGAGGGGAACCGAGGGGGAGATTGGGACAATTTGCTATATTCTAAACCATTGTTGTTTGGCAAGTGCAGATTTTGAGCAAACAACATTCTCGAACCAGCTATCCCCGAAAACAAAACCGTTCAGTGAGTGAGCCAGGTGAATGATTTCCCACTCATCCCACCCTGTGACAACACTAGAGGTAATATTTACCCTTTTTTTGCCGCTTCTCCTGAAGTCCCCCGTCATCCACCTCCTCAGCGCTGACTTGAGGTGTTGGACGACGGGAGACGCAGCAACACGGGAGGCTGAAACAGACAAATCAGAATCAGAAATACTTTATTGATCCCCGGGGGGGGGGGAATTGTACAGTACCGGATCATACCAAATCATTACAACACACAGATAAAAGGTTTAGAAACAGGGACGAAGACACGTTTTTCTTGTCCTCTTGTCCCTCTGCCGTGCCGTCATTGTCAAGACTAGACTACACCGAGGCGATGAGCTGGTGGAAACCTCTGCCTCCTGAATGTCCTTAAGGCACTCTCACCCTGGTTATGGAATCATGGATATTGTTTGGTAGCGTTGTACAGTCCAACACTGTTGAGATATCCACAGGCGCATTTTGTTCCTGAAGACTGTGGTGTGAAATCGGTCACTATAGCACATTCGGATGGGCAAACCGTTCTTTGTCCATTCTTCTCCTTTTTGTCCTGTGACGGGCTGATTTTTCTGGCTTCTAACGAGCACTTCTCACATTTCCTGCATTCTTCGCAACACACTCTCCGTGTATTCTGCAGTGCGCACGTCTCAGAGGAACACCACATTGTTCCTCACTGCGAATGTGAAGGAAATCCGAATCCGTTTGTGAAGTGTTTCAAATCGGCCTCTCTTCTCACTTACCCTCATCGGGCCAACCCTACCCCTAACCCAAATGACAAAAACTGATCATATCATATAAATATCCCTTACTGTTTATTGATTGATCATAGCTGTGTTGACCACACGCTCCTACAAGTTAAGACGTGCATTTCAACCAAGACATCCTTTTGCATCTTGACTGCAGCAGGTCAGGGCAGCTGTATCGGCCCGCTGGTGGAAAGCTTGAGCCAAAGGAAGTCCTGCAGACTGGGCAGGAGGAACAGATGCATAAGAGGAGTCCGTGAACTCATGGTAATGTTTTCTCTCTGTTCATAAAAAAAGAACAAACAAAAAAAAAAAAAAAAAACCCACTACAGCAACGTTCTCACTAAAATGTTATAGATTTACATGTGGATGATGATTTCAGTGCAAAAAAAACAAAAAACAACCTTGTGCACTTTCAGTGTTTGACTCTGATCAATGTTTTACTTGCAGGTGGTTTACAATACGTGTATTAACTTTTGTTCTGTGAGCAGAGTGAAGAGACGAGAGGAGAAAAGTGGAGGCGAGTACTTGAGACAAGCAGGAAGGGGTTAAGACACAGATTTGTGTACATGAAGGAGAAAGAAATATATATATATATATATATATATGTGCAGGGCTCCGCTCCCCAAGAGGTGGAGTTTGGACTTGATAGTTTACTACGGCCGGTGTTTGGTTTATGCAGGGCTCTGGTGCAATGCACCCAGAAACCTGCTCGGCTGAACTTCGTTCCTTCAGGGAGCCATATCAGCTTTCGCTGCCCGTCCGCCTTATCAACAGACTAGTTGACTGGTTAAAGCCACTAAACCTGTTGAAGAGAGGGGCCTGATAAAGGGCGGTCGGCTCTCTTGTGCAGATAGTTCCACTTCAGGAGGAGAGCAGTCCCAGGAGCCAGTGTTTTCCCGAACCTCTGATCCAGAAAGCAGCGAAAGGCGCTCCAGAGGGGCTGCGGAAAAAAAGCAAACCAGACATCATGTTGAGTAAAGATCTTCCAGACATTGAGGTAAAGTATTGTGCATGTATCTGTTTCCTGTTTTACATTTTCCCTCAGCGGGTTTTCTCTAAGCGCTGCCTTCATTTATGAACATACCGCGTATCTTCAGGTGGCAGATGACCTTGTGTGGAGGTTAAATCCACCTCAGTCTCATGGTTGAAAACATGTGTCTATGCTAATCTTAATGATATAACTGGCACACGATATGGTACAAACTGATGGAAGTCATGTCGGGATAAACGTCATTATTAATACTAGTCTTTCCCATCTATTTGCGGGACCACAAAACCTCATTATCATCATGTTGGATTGGTGGCAAAGCAGCTCCTCCGCCAGGGTTTTTGTTGTTACACAACAGCCGTAAATCTGTGGCCCGTGCGCCTGCTTGAAAACACCACGGTAGACAGAGTCACTATAAACAAATTCTAATCACCTTTACGCACTTAAAGCACCTCAGAGGAATTTTTCAAATAGGATTTTTTTTTTTTTTGTTGTGGTTTAGTTTTGTTTGAGGATCAGCCTGCACCACTAGTCCGAACGCTAATCTGAGGCCCCGCGGGGATCTACTGTGCACGTGACTGAACCAGCGCTGGACTGATAGCAATGGCTCGGTTTAACGGCAACAATTCTGACTTCAATCTGAAGAAACGCTCAACTATTCACAGGCAGCCCTGCCCATCCGCAATCGTGGAACTGCAGTACGTCAGACTGCAGTAACTAAAAGTAAAGAAACTACCTCCACCTATAGAAACTCCAAAGGCCTTACATTACCCGCAGAAACACCACAGTTTAATCGCCAGGTACTGAAAGGGGGAGACAGAATTCAAAAGAGGTTGTCAAGGATTAGCAATTTTATACACGAATTATATTTTATACACATTATTACACTCGGTTCGCTCCACACTCACGCCAGAGAGCAAGACTTGTAGCATATCTTCTATGGCTCTGGTGGGAGCTTTCCAAAGTTAGAAAATAAAAAAATGTGGGGGCTTGAAAGAAGTGGTGTAATGAAAGACACCATTCAGTTGCATTGTGGGAGCCACTGTTTTTGGAATAAAAGTCTGCATCTGTTGCCTCAATTTAAATTTTTTTTTTTATTTCTTTTGAGACCCCCCCCCAAACTTGATGGAAGTGCAATAATAAATCTTTAAACACATCTGTGACTCTGAGCAACAGGAGAGGTCGCCGTTGCAATGAATTGAAATGCATTACCCCAAAGGTCCTGTGACACCTATGTGATCAAACTGCACATAGCACACTGTCCCAACCTGCGTGGTCTGCGATGCTTTAAAGCAGAAGAACGTGCAGCGCTTAACAAATGTATTAGACCACCTGTCATAAAAACAAGAAAACACAAATATTTTAGAAATCTGTCAAAAACTTTAGTTTCAAACTAAAAATTGTATTGTTATTTATTAGGCAAATAACAAGCTGGAACAACTAAAAAGTCCTTATTCACATATATTAACCAAACATCTTAATATTCTGTACGACCTCCTTTGGCCCAGATAACAGCTTGCATTCTTTGCAACCACTAAAACAAATGTGTCTGTTCAGGAATGCAAGTAAATAACTGTGATTTGGCATCTCAACCAAAAAATAATAATGTGCTTTACTATTTGTTTCTGCTTTTTTGTAAAACAGTAAATTTGAGAATTCATGAGTAACAACAACAATTATATTTCAGCATTAAAGATATCATTTTGATTAAAGAGCTTGGCTTGCACATACTGGTGGATTAACCATCACAGAGACATCAAATATTTTGGTCATCAGCAATACTGTTCATTTAGGGCAGCGGGGGCAAACACCTTACACTGGGTGGTGGGCTAATACATTTGTTAAGCGCTGTATATCAAAGGGACGAGACAGGCAGGAGCTCTGACGTGTGGTGTGTGGTGTGTGGTGTGGTCACTTCCTGCCAGTGACCCCACTAATACCATATTAAATCATTTGCACAAATAGGCCAATAGAGCTGTGTTTTTTTTTCTTTTCTGGGACGTACAAAAAAAACACAAGCACACTCTCATCCTACTCTGCCGCTTTAACATGTCGCAGCAGTAAGGATTAAAAAGCCATGTGATGCAGTCCTAATGTGGCTTCACGGTGTTACGCAACTAGCCACGGGTTTCGTTGTGCAAGCCACAGAGCCACATGGGCTGAAAGCATAAGGAAAGCTGAAATTCAACTATCGGATATGAAAACATGGGAGCAAAGTGATGATGGTGACAGGAAGTTGCCGAGAACTGAGATAAGGCTTCAAATCGGACTAGTTGGACACGAGCGATCACATTTTGCGGCTGGAGGTTGTGTTCAGCCGATAGCCATTTTAATGTGGAACTCCAGACCAACATACCATTACATGTTAATGTGCGCGGGCCTGGAATTACCAGGACATCAGTATTAGTAGTGAAATCAGAGAGCGTTCCAAGGCTTTCCTAATTGGACGCGAGATCATTCATTTCTTTATTTCCCCTCTCATGCGTTCATGCCAAAGGTCACATAACCTCAGCGCATTGACCTGGCAGCTTGTCAGTATCTTATCATCTTGACCCCAACCATCCAAACAAGCAAACTTCCTAGAACTTTCCACAGTTTCAGTGTTTTTGTCAGCAGGTCTCTCCACGTGCGCGTGCTCGTAAAGGCCGATAACAGCTAAAGGTTCACGAGCAACATGTGGAAAGCAACATGTAAGAGTTTCCATATATGATCCGCGGTAAGGGGAACAAATGACGTGAAACAATGTCATTGACGCATTATTATCGCGCGGGTCTTGTACAAACGATTAACATCTGATTCTGGAATGTCAAAAGACATGGAAGCAAGGACAACAGCACCGGACTAGTCTCGCATAGCCAGACCCGTCTCCGCACTTTGGAGACGGGTTCTGGTTCAACCCACCATCGTTCTGGGCGTTTCTTTGAATCGGTCACAATGGTCTTGGGTGGCGCTGAGCCCAGGATGCAGCGATGGTGCCCTTGCAAAATAGCGCCTGAGGGGAACTTGTTTTGGTGGTTTGCACGTGGGGAGGCGAGCCCCCAGCATTAAAATGGTGAAATCCCAAGAACACGCCACATAAAATAGTAAAGACGTATGTAGACTATGTGATTTTACACCTTTTACACAAACATAACTGGATCATCGGTGTCCTAGAGGCGAAAGCCTACCTATACTTTAGCTCTGGAGAAGCCCACTGGACCTGTTAAGATTAAGATTAAGATTAAGACTGACTTTATTAATCCCACAGCGGGGAAATGTACAAGTCACAGCAGCAAAGACAGAAAGGTGCAGAAACACACATTAAGTAAAGTATTTTTTTTAAAAAGAAAAATAATATAATAATATAATAATAAATACAGATATAAAAAATATGGAGGACATAAATAAATATATAATCACGGACAGTTAGCGCGCAGTTAGCAGAAAGGGAGGAGGCAGTCGCCGGACTAGCACCAGACCAACAAACAAAAACTGGAACATGATACTAATCCCGTTAAGAGTAACTACTGAGGTTCGAAAACATCCATGTTTCAAGCGAATCATCGTGTTATCTCAAGATAACAAAGTCCTTGTCTAGTCGCGATGATGGGACACATTTGTGGTTATCTCGAGAAAGCGGTGATAAAGGTGTCGCTTTATAACAAGAGAATAGCTCGGATATCCTGAGATACGACATAATTAGCTTGTGATCTCAAAGATAATGGGATAGGAAAAAAATGAAAACATTAATTTAAAAAAAAAACAAAAAAAAACACAGTTTTAAGATTCAAGAGTTTTTACCAATGTGTTTATGTGTCCCGCCGGATTTCCTACAGAGCATACTGGCTCTGAACCCCCGGGTGAAGACTCACGCTCGCATCATGTCCACGGCGACCAAGAAGAAAGAAAAGAAACACTGGAAGAGAAACCCTGAGAGGAACTGTGATGTAAGATTTACCACACACACACACACACACACACACAACTGGGCTTTGGCTGCGTGGTTTAGCCAATAGTTAAGAGTTTCGCTCCTTTGTTTCCTTCAAAGTGTTATCGTTCATCGTTGTGTTTCCTCCACTCGTCCTTTCTCTCAGTCTTGTGAGAAGCTGGAGAACAACTTTGACGATATCAAACACACAACGCTGAGCGAGCGCGGAGCTCTACGAGAAGCACTGAGGTGAGGATGACCCTAACCCTAACCCAAAAGCACCGCTTTCTGCTGACTTGTAACGCACACACACACACACACACACACAATCTTGCAACCCATAGTCGCACCACCTACGAAGACACACTGATGTCGCCCCCTAAAGGCAAAGAAAGTAATAGCTTGCGCAGGCAACGAGCGTGTTAGTGGCATGGTCCGCCTCTTCGGTCCAGACTGAAATATCTCAGCAGCACCCAGACGGTGGGGGGCACGACCGACTTTCACGTGTCCTCGGACTTTTTCTGTAGGGCCACCGCGAGGTTGAGATCTTTGGCTATTCGGTGAAATATCTCTTCAACTGTCGGATGATCACTGCGGTGATCCTCGGACTTTTTGCCCTCTGGCGCCACCATCTGGTTAAAATTCCAGTTTGTACAACTTTTGGTTTACGTCCAAAAACCCGCCAAGCTAATGGCACTCCCGTCAGCCTCAGCTGTAAATGCAAATGTTAGCATGCTAAACTAAGATGGTGAACATGGTGAACGCTGCGCCTGCTGAACACATCTGCATGTTAGCGCTTCCATTGCGAGCAATGTCAGCATGTTGGCACACAGTGACTGGGTTGCAGCCTTGTGGAAAGGTTGTGGTTTTTCATAACTTGGTTAAAACTGTCAAATCAAAGTTAATAAAAAAAAAATAATAATAATAATAAAAAACCTAACCTAACCCTGTTTAGGTGTCTAAAATGCGCGGATGCTCCCTGTCAGAAGAGCTGCCCCACTAACCTGGACGTAAAGTCATTCATTACCAGCATCTCTAACAAGGTACTGTAAAATATATATATATATATATATATATATATATACACACAAACACATTCATGTGTCCACGCACGCACCACACACGTCATTTAATACCAGTTCTATGATGTGGAGGAGTTGCAGTACTAACGTCATAATGTTGTTATTCATGTTTGTGTGTGTGTGTGTGTGTGTGTATACCAGAACTACTATGGGTCAGCGAGGGCCATCCTCTCTGACAACCCCCTGGGCCTGACCTGTGGAATGGTTTGCCCCACGTCAGAGCTGTGCGTGGGGGGCTGCAACCTATATGCCTCCGAGGAGGGGCCCATTAACATCGGAGGGCTGCAGCAGTTTGCTACCGAGGTACAACGTTTGTGTAAAACACGCAAATAAACCGTCATATGCTTTAGATTTGTGCGTCTTACATTCCCACACTTCAAGGTTTTTGAGGACCCAGGTACGAGCGCTACAACATATTTCAAATGTGTGTGTGTGTGTGTGTGTGTGTGTGTTTTTCCTCCTAGGTGTTTAGTAAAATGGGCATCCCTCAGATCAGGAATCCTGAACTCCCGCCGGCCAACGAGATGCCAGAGTCTTACCACGCCCCCATAGTCCTGATCGGCTGTGGCCCCGCGTCAGTCAGCTGCGCTTCCTTCCTTGCCCGCCTTGGATATGACAACATCACCATATTTGAGAAACAGAAGTACATTGGAGGGCTTAGGTAACGCATCACATCACGTCACGTCATAGATATGTTGTACCATGTGATAACAAATTGTGTCAAATGTACTCAGTCAGTAGTCATCGTAGGACTCTGAAAACGCAGGGTCATTTGTTGGATCGAGGGGCCGGGTCGGTGGCTGAATGTCCAAACAAGGTTGCAAAAGGGAAATTCAGCATTCAACAAAATGTGCTTGCCTCCCCGCAGCACTTCAGAAATCCCTCAGTTCCGGCTTCCCTACGAGGTTGTCCAGTTTGAAGTAGACCTGATGAAGGACTTGGGAGTGAAGGTATGTGCCCCCCCCCCTCCCCACAGACACTCATTATGCTCACACTGACTTTTTAAGTGTCCATACTGTAGAATGCTGGAATACATATTGCAGTAGTTGCTTAGTTATTAAGTCTTCTGTAGGCTGTTAGATCTCTTTATTTTTAATCATCTTGACGTGAAATATGATACCAAGTCTTGTCAGTACCATACTTGGCAGAAAATGGACAAAGATAAAAAAAATAATTTGTGTTTATTCATGATGTCTGATGTTCATTAACGGCGGTGTAGTGGCGCTCTTACCTTGCAAGAGGTCTGTGGGCCAGTCCTTTCAAAATAAAACTGAATTTGGCAATTCTCAATCCATATTCACCAGCCAACTTTAGGGAAGCAAATATTGCAGCGTGCGTTAGTAATAGAATATTATTATTATTATTATTTAGCTTCACCCAAAACTGGCAAACCTTTGCGGTGGCTACCTCAGGAAGCTGAACCCAAACGTCCCGTCGGTCCAGTCTAAAGTCAGTTATGGCCATTTAGGTATAACATCGTGTTGGGGCGCTACAGCTGGCTTACTATCATCGCCCACAGCTGCAATCACAGATGACTCTAATAGGAGGTGCGCCTGGGACTGACCATGACCGGAGCCGCGACATTACTGTTATGAACGTAAATTCACAAGGCCCGGCCGTTACAAAGTGCACAAGCGTGGCTGACATCTTGGTTCCAGTAGGAGGCCAGTATTTGTTCCGCGTTATGAGGTAAACCAACAGGCGAGGCGAGGCCGTAGTAAAAATGCGGGGGATCAGAGGGGATTTGGAAGTGGGTTTTTACCCTGCACTACACCACTTGTTCATGAGCACTACAATAATGATGTGCTGAGAGCTTTGCCAATCCTCACACAGTCGTGCTGCTTGTGTGTGTGTGTGTGTGTGTGTGTGTGTGTGTGTGTGTGTGTACGCACCAGGTGGTGTGTGAGAGGGGTCTAGGTATTGACGGAATGACCCTGACGTCCCTGAAAGAGGAAGGATACAAGGCAGTCTTCATCGGGATTGGTGAGTGCCTCTTGTTGAATTTGAAAAAATGCATTTTCAGGAAGAAAAAAAGAACGGATGTGCGTTATAAAGTTTATCACCATTGGGGGGGTTTCACACCTTTTAATCCATCTTTAATACCGTACATACAGCATGTCTGTGTGCGCTTTCAACTGTTTCGAGCACGGTTTCACACAGTAAATGAGTGTCGGCCTCCGGGGTTTTTAAATAGAGCCCGACCAGCACTGGATGTTAGGGAGTAAAACATTCTGATATCCAGGGATTTTTTCCTGCACAGAGGGATTTTTTTTTTTTTTTTTTTTTTTGGCATCCCCCAAAGAAAAATCACCAGCGCCAAAATGAAGAATAAGAATTGAGAATAACCCCCCCCAACCTCAGATCGCTTGTCGTCTCACCAGCCGCGCATCAGTGAAAAATTCAGCTTGTTTTCAAATCATGAGTAACGTTTGTGATTTACGTTTACAAAATATAAAAATGTATTAACATTCATTTTACATCTCAACAGCTACAAGTGCTGAAGTATTCATACTTCATGGCCAGGTGCCCCCCACCTGTAAAACGCTGAACATATTAACACATGCTATCAACAGCGCCGCCTTGTGGTCAGCCATTACGTGTTTTTTTTTTTACGTACAAAAGTGATGATGGACATACTGGATATTTTTCTTAGGATACACACCCTTTTTCTTCTTCCATGTATGTGTGTGTGTGTGTGTGTGTGTGTGTGTGTGTGTGTGTGTGTGTTTGGCATGCCTGTGTGACTCCAGGTCTCCCTCAGGCCAACAGAGCCCAAATCTTCCAGGGTTTAACCATGGATCAGGGCTTCTTCACTTCCAAAGACTTCCTGCCAATGGTGGCCTCAGCCAGCAAGAGAGGTACTGCTGTGAACACACACACACACACACACACACACACACACACACACACGCACACAGTTATTAATGAGAAAATCTAACAGGAAGTGGGCTGGTTCAAATATAAAACTAGCACCATGTCCCTCTGTCTCACCCTGTCCAGGTATGTGTCAGTGCCGCACTGCTCTGCCAGAGTTAAGGGGTGTGGTGATAGTTTTGGGGGCCGGTGACACCGCGTTTGACTGCGCCACCTCGGCTCTCCGCTGCGGCGCCAAGAGGGTCTACGTCTGCTTCCGGAAGGGGTTCACAAACATCCGGGCCGTTCCCGAGGAGGTACGGCCGAGGGGGCAGCCGGACGGACAGCTATACGGGCAGATGGATACGTAGAGAACACTGAACATGTGTGTTGTGGTGGGGGGGTGGGTGTTGTTTTTTTTTCTCCCTGCCAGATGGAGTTGGCCAAGGAGGAGCAGTGTGAGTTCCTGCCCTTCCTGTCTCCTCGCGAGGTCATCATGAAGAGCGGCCGGGTTGCCGGCCTACAGTTCTGCCGCACCGAACAGACTGAGCAAGGCGACTGGCTGGAGGACGAGGACCAGGTTGTCAGGCTGAAGGCCGATTACATCATCAGCGCCTTTGGTTCCATGCTCAGCCAGCCGCAGGGTAACTAACCAATCGGCTGATCCACGGGAACTCACATGGGTTTTGTAGAAATATGATAGAAACTTAAATCTTCTTGACTTCATATCATAAATGCGATCAACCACAAGGTCCTGGTCTCTTGGCGTGACCTCGTCTTCGACCTCTGTGTGTTTAGTGAGTGAGGCCATGGCTCCTGTGAAGATGAACCGCTGGGGTACTCCGGAGGTGAACACAGACACCATGCAGACCAGCGAGCCCTGGGTGTTCGCAGGGGGGGACATCGCCGGCCTGGCCAACACCACGGTGGAGTCGGTGAACGACGGCAAACAGGCCTCATGGCACATTCACAGATACATACAGGTAAATTGGTCGCCGCTCCAGATCCAGGGCTCTGACCAGGTCGGATGCAACTTTATTAATAATAATAATAATAATAATAATAATAATAATATCAGTGACGTGACTCAGATACGTGTCCCACCTCCCTTCCTCCCGCAGTCCCTGCATGGGCAGGAAGTGGATCCAGTTCCGAAGCTGCCTCTGTTCTACAGTGCTATAGATCAGGTGGACATCAGCGTCGAGGTTTGCGGCATAAAGTTCCCCAACCCGTTCGGCCTGGCGTCTGCCCCTCCCACCACCAGCACGGCTATGATCAGAAGAGCCTTCGAGCAAGGATGGGGTTTCGCTCTGACCAAGACGTTTGGACTGGATAAGGTACAGCACACACACACACACACACACACACACACACACAAATAACGTGAGGTGCCGAGCAAGCACAAAGTGAGGTCTTTCTTTTAACACAAAGTATTTTAAGAAAAAGCCCAGGCAGAAAAACCTTTTAGCTGTTTTGAAATTTCCCTCTACGCAGTCAAAAATAAAAGTTAACCATTACGTAACTTAAAAAAAACAAACCAACGCAGCAACATCTGAATGTGGGCAGCAGTGGAGCCCACTTTTACCCAGGTTACTGTAGTTGGGGGTTTTATTTATAGTCCACAGGTGTGTCTACATTTACAAGGCGGAGAAACAAAACATTGTAGGGCTGCAACCGACAATCCTTTTCATCGTCGATTAGCCTGCCGATAGTTGTCTCGTTCAATCGTCTGAAGATTGTCAAGAAAAACAGCAAACAATCATAGAATTCATTCAGAATTGTTTTTGGCATCTTTGATTAAAATCGCCCCGAATAATTCATTGAGTTTACAAACTGATCCGCCGACTAATTGTTCCAAAGCTCTAATTGGCCTCTATGCATCTGTCCCCCCCCCCCCCCCCCGCAGGACCTGGTGACCAACGTGTCCCCTCGCATCGTCCGCGGCACCACCTCGGGTCACGTGTACGGCCCGGGCCAAGGCTCCTTCCTCAACATCGAGCTCATCAGTGAGAAGACGGCGGCCTACTGGTGTCAGTCAGTCGCCGAGCTGAAGAGGGACTTTCCTGATAATGTACGTGGTGTTTTTTCTCGGGCTCGGGCCTTGACTCTCATAAATAAACAGTGTTCCGACTGCAAAACAAGATGCAGATCTGCCTTGTAACAGTGTTAATAGATTTGTGGAACTCGTGGTTCCCAGGTTTTGTTGCATTAAGTCACCGTGCCTGAAATGTCACATGTGACGGCTGGAAGAATTGTGTACACTATGAGAACCAAGGCATGGTTTGATACTCCCTGACACATTTCTTTTGGACATTTGAACCCTAACCTTTCCCCGTCCGTCTCCGCCAGGTGGTGATCGCGAGTATAATGTGTGGTTACAACAAGGAAGACTGGACAGAGCTGGCCAAGATGGCCGAGGTGAGGATGATCGCATGCCAGCGGCAGCATTGTCACTCGCTGAGTATATACACTGTTTACTGTATCACTATTACCATGGCTTAGAGGATACCGGAATATGTAGCGACAATTAGTATCATTCAGTACAAAAACACCAAAACAATCCGTATTTACGTTGAATAACAATAATTATAGAATAGAGCATGCCCTTAAAAAAAAAAAGGGGGAAATGATAGATGATACTAAACTATCAATTTGAATCTCTGATTAATAATTCAATTAACAGCTACAACCAAAATGATCATATCAAAAGCTAGTGAAGAAAAACTGTTGTTCAACATGAAACATAAATTGACCAGCATATACAGTGCTTAACAAATGTATTAGTTAATCCACCAGTATGTGCAAGCCCAGCTCTTTAATCCAAATGATCTCTTTAATGCTAGAATATAATTATTGTTGTTATCCATGAATTCTCAAATTTACTGTTTTACAAAAAAAGCAGAAAAAAAATAGTAAAGCACGTTATTATTTTTTGATTGAGATGCCGAATCACAGTTATTTACTTGCATTCCTGAACAGAAACATTTGTTTTAGTGGTTGCAAAGAATGCAAGCTGTTATCAGGGCCAAAGGAGGTCGTACAAAATATTAAGATGTTTGGTTAATATATGTGAATAAGGACTATTTAGTTGTTCCAGTTTGTTATTTGCCTAATAAATAACAATCCAATTTTTAGTTTGAAACAAGTTTTTGACAGATTTCTCAAATATTTGTGTTTGCTCGTTTTTATGACAGGTGGTCTGATACATTTGTTAAGCGCCGTATATATAAAAGCATTTACTGAGAAGATAAATGACAAACACACAATGTACAATCACAAGGCCAGGGGACGTCAGGAAACAGGAAGCGATTGACTTGGCGTTTCAAAGTAAAAGCTTGGTTTAAAGTTTTAAGTCGAAGTCTACGCTGTGTCATTATTACATGTTGCGTACATACGTGTCTGTGAGAGGCGTACAATAGGAAACGTGCGTGCGTGTGCTTTAGGAATCGGGAGCAGATGCGTTGGAGCTGAACCTGTCTTGTCCTCATGGGATGGGAGAGAGAGGCATGGGACTGGCCTGTGGACAGGTATACACACACTCACACACACACACACACACACACACACACACACACAAATGCAATCATCTGAAGTACAGTATATATGAACATAATGTAAACAATGTTTTTTGCGTCCTGGAGGATGTCATCTTGTGTAATCTTCGCAAAAAAAAAATGGGAACAATTTGACATGTGCATTAACGTGTTTGGCGTGTCTTCGCCATCAGGACCCGGTGTTGGTGCGCAACATCTGCCGCTGGGTGCGCGCAGCCTCCTCCATTCCGTTCTTTGCCAAACTGACACCTAACGTCACCAACATCGTGGACATCGCCAAGGCGGCCCATGAGGGTAAACGCACTTCTTTTTCTTCTTTCCTCCAGAAAGTGTCAGTCCGGCTTAGTTGGACTAAGTAGGCCGTGACGCGAACAGTGTGTCAGGTGCCACATTTGTGACAGTCTGTCCGCTTGACAGTCCCATTTTGCTGCGATAAAAATGGCTGAAGTGAGATGAACCGACTGAAAACTTTATTAGGTAAAACGTGTTGACAAAGTTTCCCTGTGGGGGACATAATTTGCCATTGAAAAAAAGGTAATAAATCGCAATAGATGTTATCGAAATATCATCGTATCGTGACGTCCGCATCGTGATAATATGGTATCGTGATAATATCGTATTGTGATAATATCGTATCATGATAATATCGTAACTTAATAATATGGTATCATGATAATATGGTATCATGATAATTTCGTAACTTAATAATATGGTATCATGATAATATGGTATCATGATAATATCGTATCGTGATAATATCGTATCATGATAATATCGTATCGTGATAATATCGTATCATGATAATATCGTATCGTGATAATATCGTATCGTGATAATATCGTATCATGATAATATGGTATCATGATAATTTCGTAACTTAATAATATGGTATCATGCTAATATGGTATCATGATAATATCGTATTGTGATAATATCGTATCGTGATAATATCGTATCATGATAATATCGTATCAGTGATAATATCGTATCGTGATAATATCGTATCATGATAATATCGTATCAGTGATAATATGGTATCATGATAATATCGTAACTTAATAATATGGTATCATGATAATATGGTATCATGATAATATCGTAACTTAATAATATGGTACCATGATAATATGGTATCATGATAATATCGTATCGTGATAATATCGTATCATGATAATATCGTATCATGATAATATCGTATCGTGATAATATCGTATCATGATAATATGGTTTCATGATAATATCGTAACTTAATAATATGGTATCATGATAATATCGTATTAGTGATAATATGGTATCGTGATAATATCGTATCGTGATAATATCGTATTAGTGATAATATGGTATCGTGATAATATCGTATCGTGATAATATCGTATTAGTGATAATATGGTATCGTGATAATATCGTATCGTGATAATATCGTATCAGTGATAATATGGTATCATGGGGCCTCCCGTGGTTCCCGCCCCCTAGTATGTACTGAATGTCTAGCACGCGTTGACTGCTGTTGTTGTTGTTGTTGTGTTGTTTTACAGGTGGAGCGGATGGAGTAACGGCCACCAACACGGTCTCGGGTATGATGGGACTGAAGGCCGACGGCGCCCCCTGGCCGAGCGTTGGAACGGGCAAACGCACCACATATGGAGGGGTGTCTGGTAAGGACACGCACACAAAAACACAAGCGCACACACAATCCCTTGTAGCTGTTGGTTAACAGCACCGCAGTCATAGAAGGGGTACTTCCGGAGAATGAGTGCCTCACTTCTAATGAACCCGTGGGTGGAGCTCCAAAAACACTAGATCCTACACTTCCCACAATGCAACTAAGTCGCATCTTTTGGTGAAGGCTAGTTTACACTTATATCTTTACAAATAGAGCAGGTCTAGACCGTACAGTCAGAAAAAAACTCCTTTTCAGAGGTTCAGAAGTGAAAATCTAGAGAGTAATAAGGCTTTTGATGAGGCACTTAGTGACATTAACGATGTGTGCAGGTAATGCCATCAGACCCATTGCTCTGAGAGCGGTGTCGGCCATCGGTAGAGCAATTCCTGGTTTCCCAATTCTGGCCACCGGAGGTATCGACTCAGCAGAGGCCGGACTGCAGTTTCTTCACGCCGGGGCCTCGGTGTTGCAGGTAAGTGCTGGAAGTAACGGTTTCTTATTATGGTACGAAACACGGCAGCTCGGGCTCTTAGAAGAACAACATGAGCACATTTCCCCTCGCCTCACTGGTTACCCGTGGTGTTCAGAGTGCAGTTTAGAATGTCATTGCCAGTGCTTTTGAGTCACTGGAGCGGCCTTGCCCCTTTTGCACGTTATTATCGACCCCCCCCCCCCCCCCCCCCCTCCCAAGCCGGCTGTTGGGGCAGAGGGCAGTAGGGCATTTGCCTCAACTGTGCAATAACCTTCCACTATGAATCAGACAGCTCCTTTTTATAAAATGGCTTTTAATTAGAGGGGGGGGGGGGTATTCTTTTTTGTGTTTTTATTATTATTATTATTATTATTATTACTATTATAAACCGGCACAGACTCAATAGGATTCTGCCCTTTCTGGGTTTGGACCCTAAATACACAAATCTGTCTCAAACAATATGAAGCAAACTAGAATATAACATTGTTTGTCTGTCTCTTTCAGGTGTGCAGTGCAGTCCAGAACCAGGACTTCACAGTGATCGAGGATTACTGTGTGGGTATGTAACGCATTTGACCCTTTTTTTGACCCATTTGTTGTTGTTGTAAACAATACAACAAATGCGTTTCCCCATTGAGATGCATTATTCCTAGTTTTTTGAAAATCCCATGCAATGACCCGATTTATTGGTGCCTTGTTTATTTCAACGGGATGTACTCTGACACTCGCACACTCGCTAAACTAACCACAAACCACAAACAACAACCAAAAAAAAGTTCCACCATATGATAATACCACTGCGGTGAATCTGTCCGTCCAGGTCTGAAGGCCTTGCTGTACCTGAAGAGCCTGGAGCTGAAGGACTGGGACGGTCAATCTCCTCCAACAGAGAGACATCAGAAGGGAAAACCAGTTCCCAAACTGGAAGACCTAGTTGGAAGGGTACCACTGCTTACTACCAATAATACTGCTATTACTGTTACTGTGTAGACGAAGTTTCTATTACCACTACTACTACTACTAGTTCCATTTAGCTTGGTATGAAGTTGAACTTGAACACGTTGTTGACACACGCGTGTGCACGTGTGCAGAGCCTCCCTAGCTTCGGCCCGTACCTCCAGCAGAAGACGGACGCCGTCGCGGAGTACAAGAAACGGCTCCGAGACGCCGGCAAAAGTGACGCGATGGAGGCCAACATCAGCCGGGCGGTCAGCGCGGCCAAGAAACCTGTTCCTGCTGTCAAGGTATGGCACGCACACACACACACACACACACACACACACAACTCACTATTCCTTTGGATGTATTATACTTCTACGTTTTTGTTTTTGTTTTTAACCAAGAAAATATCGGTTGTGTTTGTAGGATGTGATAGCCAGAGCGCTGCGCTACATTGGAGCGTACCAGGAGCTGGACAACGTGGAGCAGGTAGCCGTTTCATGTTCTAAGGGTAACACAGGCACATTTGGCTCTAAAGCGAACAGAAGACCACGTGGGCATTCTTTGACGTAAAACCCTCGTGATCGCCGCAGCAGAGCCTCAGGGATCGCTTCCTGTCTCATAGAAAGTCACAATACAAACCAGTTCGCCAACCACTGACCTCCACGGATGAGCGATCAGTCCCAGTAGAAATAATCCGCACAGATACCCACGAAAAGGAACGCCAGGCTCTTGTGTGTTTGTGTAGTAAAACTGATGTGTATTCATATACCTTCAAAATAAAGTGATGTACGAACCGATCGCAATCACCAACCTCCCCCTTTGTTCAAAGGTCCAAGCTCTCATAGACGAGGAGATGTGCATCAACTGCGGTAAATGTTACATGACCTGCAACGACTCTGGATACCAGGTACGTCAGTCTGTCCCCTCCCCGTCGCACTCTGAGGCTTATGTTCTCGCCTCTAAACGTGACGCGCCCGCTGTCTTTCCAGGCTATCGAGTTTGACCCCGAGACCCACCTCCCCGTCGTGACTGACAGCTGCACGGGCTGCACTCTGTGCCTCAGCGTCTGTCCGATCATAGACTGCATCAGGATGGTCTCCAGGACGACGCCCTACGAACCCAAGAGGGGCGTGCCCGTTAGTCCCGTCGTCTAAAGGGAGGGAAACCGGCACGTTCCGCTTTCTGCTTTACGGCTGACCGGTCTGACACGTGGGGGTTTAAGACATTTGTGGGACATCTGACTGTTGCGTACCCATTAATGCAAGTCATTTGGATGATGTAAAGAGACCTGCCTGATAGAGGGGGGAGGGGTGGGGGTTTATGGGAAATGTACTCTTGATTTAAAAGAAGAAGAAAAAAAAAAAAAGAATACTAGCACCAATAATATTTCTGGAGAAAGAGGCAGCCAGCCTTTTTTTTTTTTAAAAAAGGTCAAGTAATGTTATGAAAATATGATTGTCAATAATTTCCCTGTAATTCTGACTCAGATGACATCAGCAATGGTGGATTCTGCTTTGTTTGTTTGTTGTCCCCCCCCCCCCCCCCCCCCTTGCACACACTTTATGTTTAATTCTCAAATGAAACGTGCATTTCCCGCTCGTTACAATGTGTTCACGTAACAGGAAATGCAGCTTTGATATGTTCTGTGATTTCAATAAAGGCTTCCTGATCCCGGCAAACCCTCTGCACGCTGTAGCGCAAATGAATGTTGCGGCCGCGAGAGAACATGCCGTCTATCAGGAGTAGACCACAGCATGTACATTTGAAGTCAGTCGGATTGAAAAAAATTCAAGATGGCTGACGAGAGACGCCACGCCATCCTCCCTCCCCAGTGTCCTTCACCACCCGGCTCGCCTCCTTCGCCACTGTCATATTTCTGAACGCGGTGAAAGCTGCTGATCGAGGTTCTGAGCAAATGTAGAAAACGAACTCAGAACTCAGGAGTGTGTTTGTGCCCCGCCCCTCACAGACTAAATACAGAAGCCAGGTGGGGGTAACGAGGGGCAGGTGAAACCAATCAGGGCAGGTGCAGACAATCACACAAGCAGGAAGTGAAGTCGTCCGAGACGAGAGGAGAGGCGAGCAAAACAAAATAAAACAGGAAACAGCAAACGGCCCCTCTCCGCTCCACGTCTTCGGCCAAAACACCGTCAAATGTATCCTCGTGCATAACGTCCTACGCACATACGTTCTGGGGGGGGCGCTTTCGCTGTTGGAGGCAGGTAGTTTGCAAGTTTTGTTGTGACTGTCCTTTGGAGGCGGGCGTAGAAACACCCAGCAGCCCTAGAGCCGGAAAAAACGCACCATCTAGCCGACTTTTGCAGGCAAATCAGGAGAGCTCTGGGTGCGGGCAACATACCAGCCACGTTGTAATGACACAAAGCTGGTTGAAAATCTGCCGAGGGAAGGGAGCGGGAGGGCTTTTTGTGCCAACCGAGCTTCATATTTGAAAGAAACACATCCGTTCCCTGCCTCCTTAATGCGGACGATCCGCATCGGGGGAAAGGGAAGGGTCAAAAGGTCAGAGACCGCGCCCGGAAATCTCAGACATTTCCACGTAAACCTGGAAATGTGTAGAAGTTAGTTATGGCGTGTAAAATGAAGAGGAACTATTTTGATCCTGCGCTATTTTTAGGTCAGCAAATCACACGTCAGCAGCTTTGTGCCGTTGACCAGCTTTACTCCTTCATAAAAAAAGGCCAGATTTCTGTGAGTTGCGGTTCAGATGACACTCGGGCGGACTTGATCTACTCATCGGAGGCTCCTTCCGTTAGCACTGGTGTCCACCAGTTACACAGGTTTCCAGCAGATCATTGCTAACGAAGTAGCATTGTGACGGTGGGAAACATGGCATCAGAACTAAGTACAAGACCAAAACACAGAGTTTATCGTCCAGCGTGATTCCAACATATTGGAAACTCGCCACTGATGGAGCTCAGGGACGTGCAAGTGTGTGTGTGTGTGTGTGTGTGTGTGTGTGTGTGTGTGCGTTGGGGTGCAAATAACCAGTCCCTTCGTCTTATTAACATTCCGCTGCAGATAGTTGAGTGGAATGAGAGGCCGAGTGTTTACAAGTCACCGCAGAGTTACTGTCATTAAGAAGTGAAAGCACGTGGTAAGAAAATGAACCCAAATAGGTTTTATAAATCAAGGGGTTTTTACATTTTGCGTCAGGTTTTTATTTTCCCTCCACTACGTCGGTGTGCAAATAAATGTTAGACGTAAAAGAATAATCCGGTGGTTTAGTGTTGCATTCAGGTGGCTGAAATATCCTGGCTTTTAGTCCCTAGAATGGGTGCAACACTGTGTCCTACATTTCCCACAATGCCACCCCGGTGAATGTTCATATCTTTCAACGTCACGGCCGCCATTTGAAAAGCAGGCTCCGTGTTCTCTGCTGAGATGACCCTGATGACATCACACCATATGACATCACCGGGGTCATTTTTCTCAGACTTTGTCAAAAGCCCCCCCCCCCCGCTGCTTTCACAGGTTAAGTAGTGCTCAGCTGACCTTGCTGTGTAAAAAGGGGCAGAGTGCCCCCCCCCCCCCCCAACCCTTTCAAAATGCAGTTCCTCCGTGATCCACCAGAGGTCAGTGTGAGCCAAGTCCTGCAGCGGGCGCCAGTCTGACACTGACAATCACGCACCTCTGTCGCCGAGAGCACACCGTGGGGGCTTCACGGGAATGACACAGTGGGAGAAAACATCGGCCGCTGAGGTTGAAGTTGCTGAAAGAGGGGGAGTCACCCTGACATGAGACGTTTCAGCCTCGTTCGTCCGTCTGTGCGTCTCCGTTGTTATCAGCCAGGGCCATCGCCGAAAATGTTTCATAACCGAGCCCTTATTACATGAGCTAGCACACACACATACACACACACACACACACAGACAGTATGAGAGGAGAACAAAGGGGGATAGAGTTACAGTAAGAGCGACAGTATCCAGGATGAGATCATCAGACAACTGTTGCCTCAGACAGATGGTGGATGGAGCTTTAAGCCAGGTGCTGCTCCATTGAGCTCCTCAGGAGGCATTCAGCTGATGCACCGACACGCTGGCGGCCATGTTGGAGCTCCTCAGCGCTGTGGACCGCGCATATACACCTAGACTTTACCTGCTCAGGAGCGTCTCAGCGCTCAGACGAGGGCATTTAGAAAAGGCCGGCACGCTATTCCCGCTGAACTCCCCCACCCTGCGGGCCCGTCTCCGACGACGTCCCAGCAAGACAGGACTGGCGCAGGTAGGACAGGTTCACCGTTGGTTCGGTTGGTTGCCATTGATAGAAAAGATGATGAGGAGGGGGTAAGTCTGCGGACCACGTTCGGGCTTGACTCATATTTAATCTCACAAACGCAACAGACGGAAAAACAAACCAATGAATTGATGATGCTTTTTAGGTTCGAGGTCTCGAGGTTCACATTGGTCGAAGTTTGTCATCATCATAACTTTTTATTTGCGTAACGATGTCACCGTAATAACTGGGGGGAGAATCAGAGAAAGACTGGGCAGATTTAACGGACAAGTTCTGTATAATATATGTAAAGGCACTGTCATTTAAATACCATAGGCTACGACCCTAAATGTAAGAAACTGAACTACCGAATCAAGACTGTACGTTTCCTTCAGACTTCAGTTCCAAACAATTGTGTTGTTCTTTTAATGGGCTTTCTGTCCCATCGCAGTATTTGGAATTCTTGGACTAAACGCGTTCCACCTTAAGCTTTCTTATCATCTTTACTAATTAAAATTATGTAAACATGGAAAAGTGTGGAAAATGAAAAAAAAAAAAAAACCCACACACGATGTTTGTTAACCGATTAAACACAACATGAGACCCGAGCCCACAACCAGCGTGAAATATCATCATGCTGGGATTTTCTACGAAACGTGGCGTTTATGGTCAAGACTAAGAGCCAACCGGCTCTTTGGTCAGGCGCCGGC
>NC_092193.1:21948283-21966481 GCF_043641665.1 Enoplosus armatus | reverse complement strand
CTTATTGGGATAAGACTTCCTGTGTCGGGGGTGTCCTTCTAGATTTAAAGAGGGTTCTTTTGTCTAAAGTTACACATTAACACAATGTGGCGGGGGGGGGGGGGGGGGGGGGGGTGTAGAAGGGGTGTTGAAAGGAGAGAGAGGACTGAAAACGCCACCTGGGGAAGTGCACCCCAGGAAATTCCATCTTAAAAAAAACCTTTTACTTACTTACTGACCAGGCAGGGACGTGTTTTATTGAAATGAATGATCAAATAGGCAGGGACTGGAGCTTCTGGGGTAAAAAGATTAACAAAAGAAAAGTTAATGACACCAATAAGGGGGACGAAACGAATACTTTTATTATAAATGTGGCTAAAAAGGCCTTAATACAAAATCGAAAACCGTAAGTACTCTCTAAAACATGCCAGTCCGACATAAAGTAAACGGGGTAAAGTGAGCAAAGGCCACTCGTGGAGAGGCAGACTACACTGAGGAGGTCCCAGAAGCCTGATTTAGGGGGAGGAGTCAGGCCTGGGGCCGCGTTCAAACGCTACACATGATGCTCAGTCATCTGTAATAGGGGAGCATTCCCCACCACACGAAGAAGCAAGACAGCAATGTGTTTATGTCGACGGCGCCAAATCTCCTTACCTTGACTGTCCTGTAGGGGTCCCACAAGGCTCTTTTCTTGGACCATTTTCATTCGCACGGTATATAAACGTATATATACATACACCTAACGTATATGTCCAAACATCGATATTAAAATGTTTGCAGATGATGCAGTCATTTTTTACGCTGGCTTGCTAAATCATAAAAATTGTGTGTATGATGTTTACAAAACATGAGAGGAGGAGCTTGACATGGATGACCACCAGGATGTTTTTACACTCAATTCTTTTTTCATATTGCTTTCCTAACTGGTCGCTTACAGGCATAACAACACTTCAATCAATAGAATTACTTTTCAAGAAAGCCACAAAAGTTTCGATGGAAAAAAAACAACAACATCACTCTCATTTCATCATTGTAACATTCTGGGAAAATTATAATTTATTGAGCTTGAAGAATTTTTAAATTTTCAAATTTGTTTTATGTATGAGGCTTTGCATGGGCTCGCCCTGCCTCCAAACTCATTAAGCAGAGGGCCGACAGTGGCATTGAGACCGGGGCCACCGCTAGAGGGGACTGTGAGGTGCCGCATAGGCGCACCGCACCCAATAAGGAGTGCACCCGCCGACACGATGATTGGACAGTGAAGTTTAAGTTGTATCAAACGTTGTTTCATCGTCTGTATTTCTGATTGTTGAATTCAAAGACCTCTGACGGAGTCACATGTAATGAGCATATCACATGAGATTAGCTCCAACTTGTCCAACTCCAGCTGTCCATCCGTCCGTCCATCTGTCCGTCCATCCGTCTGTCTGGCCACTCGTCTATCCATCACCCCCCCCCCCCCCCCTTCTCGGCCAGCCAATCGATACCTGATGTCAGGGTGAGGTAAGTGATGACTTCAGAGTCATTAAGCGATATGATAGGCTGACACGGTGCCATCAGCGGCCGCTGCTGGAAATGGATGGACCCCAGACACCCTGTGTCATATTTCACTGGTCTCACACACACACACACACACACACACACACACACATATCCACACACACAGGCGGGGCCCAGTGAGGATCTCATATCTCCTGCCATAGAAATGGATTTTCCTCCCTGCAGACCACACAGGGCTGATTCATATCTCTATTGATTTAGATGAGGAGATGAACTGAATGGGATGAAACGAGATCGGCCTCGGAAAATAAATTAGAAATTAATCAAATTAATCTGCTCAAGATACACACACACACACACACACACACAGAGAAACAGTTACACGTATAAAACATACTCAACTGCGACAGAGAGACACTGCAATAGTGCGAAGCCTTAATCCGACATGAATTATGAAACAACGCCGCCGAAGTTGTCGCGAGCCGCGGCGATGCGGCAGCTGGGTGTTTCCAAGAAAGCACTCAGCTGCCTCCGCTGTTCCCACCGCCCCGGCTGGTTCGGCCGACTCGTCTTACTGAGGTTACTGTTACTGGAAGTCCTCAGTTCAGGGGATCTCAGGATGGAGAAGTTGATCAAATTAGAGCGCGAGGCAGGGCGACCATCTCCGGGGTCAGACACACACACACACCCTGTCCGTCCGCCTTCGAGAGCACCGCACTACTTCCTGCGCAGGCCCTGAATGCGAACGCGCGCCATTTCACACAACCGATTCATTCGATTTCTCGACAGCATGCAAGATCACAAAGAAGGAGCCTAAAAGTCCACATTTTTAGCTAAAATCCACACACTTACCTTTAATACGCCCACTTATTACAAATCATGTAAAATATACTTGATGTTAATGCAGCGTTTCAGATGATAGTTTGCCACACACACGCTTTCAAATACAGAATGTGAGCTGTGTGTACTTTTGCGGCTAGCACTAATTAGCGATCGCCGGCATGCTAGCCCACTAAACTGAGATAGCGAACACAGCGAACATTAGCACGTTAACACTGTGAGCACGCGTGTGATTAATTGGTCTTCTGATCGTCAGCAGTTTCATCTTAAAAGCTGCATTCAGACACCAGACATAAGCCATACATACCACCAAATAACCGTCATGAAGCCATCATACAAGCAGAAACACCCTGCAAGTCTAATATCGACTGGCAGCTGCTTTAACTGTAACTGTCCACCGTTGGTGAGAGCTGGAGGGACTCAACCACAAGAAAAGCCATCGTCCGAAACCTTTCGAATCACTCACTTTACCCGCCGACGGTGAAGAAAGCCGTGTGCCGCGGTGCGGTCAAACTCCGACGTTAGCGTGAACCAGCGCGGCATGGCAAGCGTAGGAAATAATCAATCCGGAAATGTCGGTAATTTCACGGAACGTAACCGAGCGCCTTTTTTCAGAATTGTCCAAATTAAACGTTCTGTTTGGCAAGTGGTAATTGCATTAAAACTCTGCTGAACTTCTGTATTTAAAAAAAAACAAACAAACAAACAAACAAAAACTTGGATGTTGGGTCTCAACATTTATCGCTTTTATCCCCCTCTAGTGGCGACCAGCGGGAACTGTGCAACGGCATAATGTCTGAAATCAAGAAGAAATGTGTCTCATTATGGCGGAAGCATGCATCCTCTCCCTCGGCAGGGGTGAGGGTGAATGAATGCCATAATGTTGGGGTGTGTGTGTGTGTGTGTGTGTGTGTGTGTGTGCTTTCAATGTCATGTTTCTACCATTTGTTTCCCGTGGAAACAGAGAGAGAGACACTGACAAACCTCCTGAGCAAACAGGAGGATATCTGGAACCTGTCTCTCTTTCTATCTCCTCCCTCTTTCTTTTCTTCTCTCTCCTCCTTTTTTTTTTTTTTTTCTTTCTCCATCATATCCTCTCTCTCTCTCTCTCTCTCTCTCTCTCACTCTGTCACTCTGTGGGGGCTATCAATCACGGTCGCCGCGACGGTGGCCGGGGTGTAGGTGGTCGTGCCGACGGCAGATGGCTCTTTATCGCTGGAGCCTTGGCCTCTCCATGACAACCGCAGAGAGCAGGAAGTGACACATCCAGCCGAGTGGAGAGAGATTTATCTGGACAGGAGGCACGGACACACACAGACACACACACACACACACACACACACACAGAGGGGAGTAACAGAGATGAAAGGGTGAGGGGAAGAGGGAGACGCTTCCACTGTATGGCTGTTGAAGCTTGTTGAAGTGTTCATTCACCTCTTGTGTTTTCTCCCGTTTTAATGGCGCTGTGTCCTGATTAAATCGCTGCTTTACACTCTGTTTTACATATCCCTAAGTACATATATATATAAAAGGAAATCATATGTGACTAATTCTGCTTTACAATCAGATATAATTTGACTATTCTTATAGTTAAGCTATGGCCACCCGACGCAGTCTCTACAATGAAGCTGTTGAGTTCAGTGCTAATCAGGATTTTTCAGACTCAGGTTTCAACCTTTAAGTGTTCCTTTAAAGCCGCGTTCATTCTTTTTTTCTTTTTTTTCTTTTTTTTTCCCCTCAGCCAGCAGTCGGGATCAGCACAACAAGCCGCACGCACAGCAGTAACATGTCGAGAGTCTTGTTGCGGACGTCGCTTTGTGTCTTTGCGGTGATACAAGGAAGGAATAAAAGACAACAACCGAGAGAGGGAGAGAGCGCAGAAACATCCCACCCATTCATCTAAATTACAGGCCTTTAAAAAGCTTCAGAAGGTCTTAGATGCAGTTATTACAGATATTATCTTTTGATAATGTGAGGACAGGGCCTCTGTTGTGCTGCTCATCGTTGACTTTCAGACCAGACCAGAAAAAAAAGGGGTCAGGGTCTGCACATTTGCAGAAATTTGAAATACTTCTTCGAACACGTGTTTCGGTTTTGACGTATATTCTAGGTTTACTTTTGCAAGTTTGGGGACTCACCAGAGAAGCATTATGGTTAAAAAAAAAAAAAAAAAAAAAAAAAGAATGGTCAAAATTGAAGCAGCAGAGGGTGTCCTGTCCCTAGTGCGTGTGGTCCCTAAACACTGGCTCCTACATTTCCCACAATGCAACGCGATACCGCTCCAGCTTGCAACGCAGGCTTTCCGTTCAAAATACTGACTCTCAAACCAGGAGTCCAGGACAATCCTGATGACCAGTTTGCATAAACTTAGTTCAAGACTAGTCTTGGCTTTAGACTGGTCTTAAATTGTCAGGTTAGACGAGTCTAACTGAGCCCCTCTGTTGCATAAATGTGAAGACCGACTTAAGTTAGCCACCTCTCCTTCTTGGTTGAGCCTCAGGCGAGAGAGCGTTGTTGCTACGGCAACGTCAGTTAGAGGACTGTCCTCGCGTCTTCCAACCCGTGAGTCCGGAGGTATTAGCTGACGTAATCCACTCGGCTCGACGTGAGCTCGCTAGCAATCCGGACTCCGTGTGACGTTGGAAGACTCCATTTCCAGGCTAACGCTAGCCAGTGCTCCTGTCAAGCGCTGTGAGGGGTGGGGGGGTGGGGGGGGGGGCTAAACGATGAGCTGGAGGGAGGCTCAGGTACTCGGGAGCGCACGTGACGTCACATCCCAGAAAAAAAACGTCCCGAGTCCTTCACGTAGACATCAGTCCACAGGCTGTTACAGGCAACTGAGACAGTCGGGGAGGGTCTCATTTTTCAAGTTACATTAGAGTCTGTTCACACATTGGCAATGAAAAGCGATGAACACATGTAAATTCTTACATATGGCACCTTTAAGTTACCTTTAAAGCTACTGAATAACACACATTTTTCAGCATCGTACTCCTCCAGCAGACAAAGGTTTTCTGCTAAATGTGTCGCCGCTGCATCTGCCATTGTTCCTCCTCTGCGAAGTGTCTTACGTCACCCATGGATACATTGTGCGACCTGTGTCTTATGTAGTCGCTGCATCAGGTACAGTGTCTAGAGCAAAGTCTGACTTAAAGTTAAGTCAAAGACCAGGTCTAGTTTTATGCAGCTGACCCCTGGGTTTATTTATTTTTTTACCCCCCCCCCCTCAAACTTTGGAAAGCTCCTCCTGAGCCAGAGAATATATCATTTTATCGCCAAAGTGGCCCTTTGGCATCTGGATTCGAAGACCCGGATTATCACCAACACGATACGGATATGCACTAATCTGGGCAAATTCGTATCACAAGTTAGCTGGCAGAGCGCGGCACTGGCAAGACGCTGAGCTGTGATATGGATACAGACGGAGCTGCGCGTTCAGAAACAAAGGCAGGCTTTGTCCCAACATACACGGAGCTTTGCGAGGTTGCGGTTTAAGATCAGGGATGAAACAATATCAGCAACCCTGAAGAGCGTATTTAGTACACACCGATGCGCAGGGGCTTTTGGCTAATTGAACGCAACACAATGTGATCCAACTGTTTCACGCCGGCTTCACGTGTCGTATATGAAACGACATTTTAAAATGAATGCATGTATAATGTCTTAACTTGTATTTTTATGGAATTTCCGATCCACGTTTCTACAAGGACCTTGAATACGCAGCCAGAAATCTGGTAAATAAGACCGTTTTTTGGGTTGTTTTTTTTTTTTCTAAATTCCTGGAAGGAGAAATGAGGGTAGAGGACAAGACTACATGCTGGGTTGCTGGTTCAGTGTGTGTGTGTGTGTGTGTGTGTATGTGTGGTATTGGGCGGCTGGTGGATTTCACGTCCCACTTCCCCCAGCAAGGCGATTAGGCCAGACGTCTGTCACACACACACACACACACACACACACACACACACACACACACACACACACACACTCCACCTCTCTCTACTGTCTGCTAGAGTAAATACACCCTCGCTCTCACACACACACACACACACACTTATGTTTGTAATGCTATTCATGTGAGGACCTTCTACTGACTTCCATTTTGTACATGCTGCCAGTCGCTTTTTTTTAAAAGGGGGTGTAAGTTTCCAAGTATGAGTGTGACCGCCAACACTGAGACGTATGAGGGCGTCTCTTCACTGCACTTCACGATGAATACCACTGGGTTACACAGCAAAAATGATGTTGCTAAAATGCTACCGCCAAGTGAAACTCGTCCGGTCCATGGGTTCCAACCACAGACTGTATATAAAGATGGACGACATGACAGCCCCCCCCCCCCCCCCCCCCGTGGCTGGCTGCGGTATAGGTCATAAGCCCCGCCTCCTCCATGTTAGCGGATGGGACATGGACCAAAGTAAAAAAAAACAAAAATCAACGTACACGTCAAATTAATGTTTCCAAAAACTCGTTCTCGTCACGCTGACGTTTGTTCCAGTGTTCGTTTATCTGATACGTTTGGTTTGAATAACTTATCTGATGCTATAAAAACGGGGTGCGATGTCCTGATGGGCAGCTGTGATTGGGTCGGGCGGGCGTATGGGCGGGGGCCTCGATACCATGGCTCCACCCCCCCCCCCAAGCTCGCCACCGATCACCAGTTTGCACCAATTAGCAAATGCCAGCGTGCGAGCGTGCTAAACCAAGCTGTGAACGCGGTGAACAACACGTCATCATGTTAGCAATGCAGCGTAGAACAGTTTCCGATGACACGGTGACCACATGACCTGAACCGGCCAATGAGGGAACGGCACACCAGGCCAGAACCTTTCTCTTGCCAGATTCCAAGATGGACGGGCAGAGTTTGCTTGTTTTTTTTTTTTTTCAGTCTAGAAATACAGTTCGACTGATGTTACTGTGAATATAAAGATTTCTGAGAACTAACTGCACTTACAGTCTGTTCGTCTGACAATCGCTTGTAAGCACTTACACAGGATAGAATACACAGCCCCCCCCCCCACCACCACCACCACGCCTTTGAATGCAGTGTACATGAGTTTAGTTTTAAGCTGGTAGTTTCGTGGTACAGGAAAAGAACAGACAAAATCGTACACATATTGTCCATTCCAGTCTCCCTCCCTCACACACACACACACACACACACACACACAGACACACACAGTGGGGTCTGGCTGTCAGTTTGTGTTTTGTCAGCAGCTCCAGTGGGAGAGAGGCCATTTCTGACGTCTGGCACACACACACATATACACACACACACACACACACACAGAGAGAGGCGCGAAGCCCGTCAATTTCCTGTTTTCTTATTTCACCTCTATTCGACCCTCTTTAATGCTGATGCATGCTGCATGCTGCTTTATGACCACAACACCCACGTCGAGCACAATAGTTTTGGTTTCTTCACCCTGGCCCGTTGTACGCAAGACCGTTTGATGTCCTCCCGTCTTCTTCCTTACCAAGTATTCATGCAACGCTGAACGTGTGGAAACTAATACATGCAACGCGCCCTTCTGTGTCATAACACTTTTAAAATACGTCCCTCCTCGGGCCTTGGAAGTCCTGCATGGAAAAAACGAGGGGTTTGGTTATCTGCCGCCGAGCTGAAATGATTAGTTAACTGATAAGTCTATTTTTTTTTTTTTTTTTAAACAGGTTTTGGGGCAATTTGGGCTTTTTTTTTTCTCTCTCAGCGTTTTATTACATTTTATAGACAAAATGGTTCATGGAGGAGATAATCGTCAGGTGAATTGATAATGAAAACAATCTTTTAGTTGCAGCGCTAATTCCCACCAATTAAAAACCAAATAAGCAATCCCTTTAGAGCAGGTTTTTCTTTCAAAGTCCGACACTGTGGGCCACTCTCAGACGGAACCAAGCCCAGACAGTGAGTTAGCTTTGGGCTACAACTTGGCCACATCTGTATATCTATATATAGCTACAGACAGGTTTACGTTTTTGCAAAATAGCACCATTAAAAGTATGCCACATTAGCTATTAGCAGCTCTTGTTTGTACCCATGGAGGTAAAGACGAGACAACTATCACTGGGTCACTTTGACACTGTAGGTAAAACTTTAAAAACACCTTGAGGCAAGTTTGTTTTTTCTTCGACGATGTGGACGTTTATTCACTGTGGACGCTGAGGGTAACGGCGTACCGGTCCTCACAGTTCCAAAACCTCCTCCAGGGAAGCGAAACGAGGAAGGCCTCCCCCTACGTGTACTTACACATCCATGGTTTGACGCCGTTCCATCGCTTGACAGCTGGTCAGCCGCTAGCAGGCAAAAGGTGGATGTAAAATGTGATTTGAGGAAGAAAACGCCTCAATCGTACACACGAGACACTGAATGTAACTCAAGGTCCACTAACTAGCATTTTCGAGAGTTGGTTGGGGATGGATCTTTGTTTTTGTTTAGTTTTTTTACTAGTTTACTAATTTAGTCTTGATTTTCAAGTAGAAGAAAAACCTACGTTAAAGTAACTTATGAGTGAAGTGAAGTGGGTGGAATACCCTGATATTCAACAACTTTCTTGGAGAAGTGATCAAATCCCCCCCCCCCCCCCCCCCGACAGTCATCGGAAGGCCAACGTGACACAAAGTGCCGTCGGAACTTGGAAAAGCAGAGAGGAGTGAAACAAATGATGACGTGCAAGCTGAGGTTTGGTTTCCTAGGCGAATATCATGATTCACTTTTATTAAAAGCATCATAGCTACAATTCATCATACATGATGTCTCCAAAAAAAAAACAAAAAAACAAAAAACAACAAAACACCAAAAAAAGAAAAAAAAAAAAAAAAAAAAGAGGAAAAAACCCCCCCAAAACATTTACATGGTATGTCTGTAAACTTCAAGGCTAGATAAGAATTTTGAGGTAATGCTCTTCAGCTTGCTGGCTAAAAGTAACAAAAAGTCCATTTTTCAAGAAAAGTAGCTAAGTAATAAAGGTACCTGATTATTTTAACTCTTTAACACCAGTGCATCAACAGGAACAGAGTTAGACAAAATTGATTGCAGTACTTATTTGTCATCATTTACAGTTTAGTTTTTCTATTCATACGACACTTGTGGTTATTCATATAGTGTGTGTGTGTGTGTGTGTGTGTTGGGAGAGTGATGTTGGAACATTCAAAAGCTGCCTTGGTTATTGCTGTCTCAGCATCAGCGAGGAGAACGAGGGTCTTTGACGGGGGAGGCGTCCAAAAAAAAAAGAAAAAAAAAAAGACGACAGCCAAGACTGACCCGCCCCCCCCACCCCCCCCCCCGCTCCACCCCTACGTCCTAGTTCTCGCTCTGCGTCCGCTGGGCTGGCTGTGATAGCAAATTGTCATGAGACCTGGCCACAATGTGTGTGTTTAAATGCGCTTTGAAATACTTGAACCAGTTGCGGCCGCTCGATTTGTCTCGCGATGCTTGGAACTGGCCTCGGAAAGGGGAGGGGAGGGGGGGGCGGGGGAGACAAAACTAACGCTGCTCGCACTTTTCAAGTATTAAAAAAAACCAAAACGTACTCGCCGACCAGAGTTTAACTTCATACAGAAACTTGTGAATTTCCAACTCTGTTGAAAGTGTGTCTCAGTCCTGTTTTGGCCAGGCCTGGTGTCAGTGTGTGTGACTAGAGAAACAGTCTTTAAAGAGAAGGTCACTAGGGAGCAGCACTTGGTCTGGAACTACCGGGATATGAAGGAAAAGAAAAGAAAAATGAAAAAATAAAAATAAGAAAAGTTAATGTGGCAGCGACCGGGAAAAATGTGCCCCCTCTTTTAAAGAATAAACCTGAAACATCACATCCCTGTGAGGACCACCGATCCAAATCCATTCACAGAAAACCTCCCGACGGGGACGGCTGGTTTTGGCGGCATGGAGCGGACCAATCAGAGGGCCTGACTGGTGGCAGACCCAGCCCGCCTGCCACTCCCCGAGCCAATACCAGCCGCCTCGAGAGGACGAGAGGGAGACACACAGGATTCGGATGTGGCAGTGGAAAGACTCAAGACTGGCATTCAAACAGTGTGGGACTGGGTTTAACAGTATTGGTTCAGCGTGCACGCACAATCACACACACACACACACACCAACACACACACACACACACTCAATCAAAAAGGAAACACTGCTGCAGGGACGAGTCCTCACATCACAGAACATTTTGTGGGGTGGGGGGTTAAGAGTGTGTGTAGTGGAGGACATCTGAATGTGTGTGCGCAGCTCATGATCAAGTGTTGGGATGTGTGTGTGTTGTGGTAGTCAGTGTGAGAGACTGAGGAGGAAAAGAAATAAAAAAAGAGACTGGCCTAAAACAAAAGAAATACTCAGTCTACCTGGTCTGATATGTGAGAACTAAAAAAGAAAAATCTGAAACAGAACAGCTCAATCAACTACATTACCCACAATTCCTCGCGCAGCAGCTTTGTCAGACAGACAGCCAGGTTAGCTGTAATGCTGTTTTGTTTTTTGAGAACTGACGTTAGGAAAGGGCGCCACCAAGCAGGCGTTTCTCCCCCCCCCCTCCCCCTCCCCCTTTTTTTTTTTGATGAGATGCTGCAAACGACCGACGACAACAAAACAGACGAAGAAGAAAGTAAAAATAAAGATTTGAGAGCTGAAAGCAGCAATAATAATAATAATAATAATAATAATAATAATAGTACTATTGGAACCTTGTGAAGTCCTATCTGAAGGATTGTAGGAGAGAGAAGTGTGGCTGCACCGTTCACAGTGCTCGCAGTCCGGCCGGAGAGAGAGAGAAACAGTCTTTGAAGAGGAGCCGGGCTCGAAGCGAGCGGGCCGCGAGCATTTTCCCTGACTACACTATTGAGAAGAGAGATTTAACTTAACACACACACACACACACACGCGCACGCACACACACACACGCACACACACACACACACACCTCGGCCTCTCTGACGCATAGTAAATATACCTGGCCCCCCAAAAAATAAAAATAAACAACAGAGAGTGAGAGAAATCAACAACAATGTAAAAGGAAAAACAAAAACAGGATTCATAATAGTTTGGATACTTCTAGTGGAGGCGTGTAAACGTGGCGAGGGGGGAGGAGGGGGAGGTAGGAGTTGAGGAAATGTCCAAGGCCCGTCAGTTTTGTGTTTGACTTCAGTCACTCTTGTCCTTCTGTGGAGACGCTGCTGCCGCCGCCTCCTCCTCCTCCTCCTCCTCCTCCTCTTCCTCTCCTCCCATGCCTCCATCCTCCAGGGCTGAATCCTCGCCTCTCGTCTCCTCCTCCGCTCCACCCTCCTTCTCCTCGGCCAAGTCGCCCTGTCCTCCCTCCTCCTCTTCCTCCTCCTCCTCTTCCTCTTCCTCCTCGACCTCCTCCTCCTCCTCCTCCTCCTCCGTGGCTTTTAGCGCCTCCTTCTTCTCCTCTTCGTCGTCTCTCGAGGGGTTTGTGGTCGCGGTGTTGCCCCCGAGCGCTCCGGCCATGGCGTTCTGCAGCTCGGCCAGGGTGGAGGCGGTGGGGAAGCCGGGCAGGCTGAGCCCCCCGAGGCCCGGAGGTAGGAACATAGAGGGGTAGAGGAGGCCCGGGGCCATGGTGGAGAGCAGGAAGGGGTTGAACGCCAGAGAGTTGGCCGACATGCCAGCGGCAGCTAGCAGGGCCGCGGCGTCGCCGTTGATGGACGCCTCAGCTGACGAATCAGCAGCTTGGATCTGAGGAGCTGCACTGACATCATTAACTGGTTTCTCCAGCTTCTTCCTCTTCTTCGCCTTCTTTAATCCCTCCTCGTTCCCCTCGGCCTCCTCCTCCTCCTCGTCACAGTCCTCTCCCTCTTCCTCTCCCGCTTTCTTCCTCTTTGTCGTCGCCGCCTCATCGCTCGCTCCGTCCATCGTTCCGTTGGTGTTCCCTGATGCTGCGGCGATGGGCGAGTTGGATGCGGCGGCGGCGGCGGCCGCTGCGGCCAGGTTGCCACCGAACAGCCCGCCTAGGCTGAACATGTTGGGGAGGGCGGCGGCCATGTTGGGGAGGCCTCCCATGCCTGGCAGCATGAGGGGCAGCATGGAGGCGGCGGCGTTGGCAGCCGCCTGCTTGGGGTCAGTGGGTGGAGGGAAGGCCATCAGACCAGCAGCCAACTGGAGAGACTGGAGGCTCTGGAGGGACGACAGGTCCATCCCTCCAAACAGGCTGTTCAGCAGCAGAGGGTTGATGCCTCCTGCAGACACACACACACACACACACACACACACACAGAGGGTTAAAATCAAGCTCCAACAGCTACGAAGCAGCGAGGGGTTAATAAAACAATGCGGTGAAGACAAAGTGACACACACTCGGACAGACAGCATGCACATGTGGATCATTTGTGTGTGGTGACGTGGTTGCTTCAGCAGTACCTGCAGATGAAGCAGCAGTGACCAGTGATGCCTGGGCGGCCTGAGCTGCGGCCGCGGCCTGGGCGGTGGCCGCTGCCTTGGCGATCTCGGATTTGGGCCGGCGCCCCCGGCGGCGGACGCCCTCCTCCCTGACCACCGGGCCGGTCAGGAGGCGGTCAAACATGGCTTCTGGGAGGAAACCCTGTGTGGGGGAGGATTTTAGGTTAGACGACAACTCTCCCTTTGTAGTCACCGATTTCTTTAGAAACGTTTTGTACAGGAGCAGTGAAACCAATGAACAAGGGTCTTGGTTACTAACCGACTGTTTGACGATGTCTGTCCAATCAGGGGCAATAGAAAACTCTGGATTCTCTAGTAACCACCTGGGCAGCTCCTTCATTGGTGGAGCCATGGCCCCACCCATCTGCGGGACAGGGAGATTAAATGAGTCGACGCACAGTTTCACCACGTCCTTAGACAAGGGGCTCGCACAACATGGCGGCTTTTGGATCCTGGCGCATGTCGGCTTACCTTGCGTCCGTTGCGTCTGTTGACCACAGGCACTCTCTCTTCTCCGGTCAGGGTGTTGATGTCGATCTTGTTGGGGTTTCGACAGCGGTGGCGTTTCTGCTTGGGCTTGGAAAACTGAGACAGCAGTAAGTCCTCGCTCTTCTGTAGCAGGAAGGAGGACACGGAGAGGTAGGTGTGAATAACTGGTGGCTTAGAGAAAACGCTGCTGAACGAGAGAGCAAATAACCCGGCACCCTCACACTAACAAAGAACTAAAGGTGAAGAGGAAAACCAAGGATGAAGATAAATAAATGAATTTTAAAAAAAAAAGAAAAAGAAAAAAAAAAGATGACATACTGGTGTGAATCCAGCCATGTCCATAGTGTATGTCGGGTGCTGCCTCAGCCACTCTCCCAGCTCTTTGTTGGAAGCTTTTTCTTCCTCCTCCAGACTGCTGGAGGCGAGAGACCTGGCACTGGGGCTCTGCTCAGGGACGCCGTGGGCTCTGTGGGCACCGGCAGCACTCTGAACCCCCTCCACACCTGGAACCTTCGCCTCCTCAGCGTCGTCCTGAATGTCCGAGAGCGACGCGGAGAATGGGGGAAGGAGGAAAGACGCATTTAATTGTGGATACTTCTTCCGTTGATGCGGTGTTGACAACGTTACTGCCACACACACACACACACACACACACACACACACACACACACACACACACTCCTTACCCCTCCTGCCCGCTTGTTGCCCATGAACAGCAGCTCCAGGCCCTCCACATTTTTCCTGCGGCCCCGCCTCCTCCTCATGATGGGCAGGTCGGCCTCCAGTGAACCGTTGGATCTGTGTCCGGAGGGCGGGGCTTGCTGCAGCAACTCCATCTGGGCTTTGAGGGAGGGGCTTGTCACCAGGGCGCTGGGGAAGCCAGCCAGTGAGGGAGAGGCCTTGTGGTGATGGTGCATAGCCTGAACCACAAATCAGATCACTTTTAGCTGATGAACTTGACTTTGATTGAATGTAAAAAAAAAAGAAAAAAAAAGACTAATGCACTGAATGGACAGTTTCTCTGAGCACCTTGGTGAGGTCTATAGCCTGGCTCTGGGACTCGGCAGCAGCGTGGCTCTCTCTCAGCTGAGCCACCATCTCCATCAGGTTCCGCCTCTTGACGGCCCTCTCCGCCTCGATCTCGATCTTCCTCCTCCTCCTCCGCCTCTGCCGAGGCACCGTCAGGCTCAGAGCGTCCTCCTGCATCATCAGGGCAACAGTTACACCCGTGTCTGCCTAACAACAACAACAACAACAACAACAACAACGTCCTACCTAGGAGCTTGTCACATTATTGTTACTGGTACTTCAGCAAGCAGCACTGATGATGCTAATAGGCTAAAAAAAAAAAAAAGGTTTAACCAATAGCAGCCGTTCAACATGTGCACACAGTGTACTCACATGAACCTGCGGTGACAGTGTTTTATCTTCGCTCCCACTGTAAGGCGCGTGGATGCCGGCCATCGTCAACTCGGCCAGGCTCCGCCTCTGCAGCGGGCCCTCGGTTGCCGTGGCTGCGGCCGCTGCGGACACAGCGGAGCCGTGCCCTGGCAACAGGTTGTTGGGGAAGTCGAAGACGTGGCGCCTGTTGACGGGCCACTTGCCCTTCAGGACGGCCTCGCAGATGTTGTCCATCCTGTTGATCATCACTCGATCCTGAGGGGGCGGGGAGAGCGGAGAGAGGCGGTGAGGGACTACCTTCCACTACAGAGGCTTTAAGGTTCTAATGGAGAGTTCCACAAGCTAGCTTTTGTTATTCGAATAAACAAACTCAACTTTCAATGACTTTCAACATGTCAGAGCTACAGGCCCGGCCGTTATTTGTCCGCGTTGGCTACTATTTGAGACTCACCTTAGGCCAGAATGAGAAGCCGTAGGCGCGGTCCTGCAAGGCCTGCAGCGCGGAGGTTTCCGGCAGGTCGTCGGGGCAGAACCCATCTCTGGTTTCGTTTTGGGCCGACGTGCTCAGGGACGCGATGCTCTCCTCGTCAAAGTTCTTCTGCTCTGACGCAGCACTCGCTGTCCAGGCAGAGAGAGAGAGAGTCACGTTGCCACTCTTAATTAAAAAGGATTTCCAAATCGTTATCAAGGGATCCTAACTATTTTTATTCTCTTGCCCCCTGGAACTTGGACTCATTAAAACACTGCCAAGTCATGAGGGGAAACGCCAGAAATAGGCCTGTGACCGAGTGTGGTGTCAGCAATGACGGGGGGGGGGGGGGGGGGGGGGGCACAACCAGGGCATTTAAACTGGTTAATAAGTAAGGGACTAGAATAAACAGGAACACAATCACAGTAAGACGTTTGAGACATCTGTGTAGTGTGGAAGGTACATTTTTAGAACTTCATCAACTCTCTGGTCTCTGAGCTCATGTCAAACGCTGCCCTCACCTTCAGCCTGAGAGGATTTCTCCGACTTGTCGTCTTCGTCCATCCTCTCTTCCTCCTCCGGGCTTTTCTCGGTGTCGGCCGACTTTGGAGATTTAGGGGACTCGGGGTTCTCCCTCTCCTCTCCGTCTTCCTCCTCGGCAGTCTTGTGGCCCGGCTGTGCTTTAGGAGAGGAGTCGGGACGTTCCGGGAGCTCAGTGGGCATCTCCTCCTGGTCCCCGAGTGTCAAACTCTTCTCCTCTGTGGTTACGTCTTTGTCTGGGTCATGTGCTGTCTGGGAAGCCTTCTCTCCTTCTCCACTCATCTCCTCTTTCTGCTCTTCCTGCTCCTCTTTTTCTACTTTTGGCTGGGCCTCCTCCTCTTTCTTCACCTCCCTCCTGAGTGAAGCAGCAGTTTCATCTTTGTCTTCTCCGGCCTCTCCCTCATTTTCCTTCTGTTCGTCGGGAGTTTCAGTCTTGGTGATTGGAATGTCGTTGGCGTCTGCTTCCTCTTTTCCCATTTTCACCTCCATTTCCGCTTTCCCTTCCTCCGTCTTCACCTCCTTCCCTTCTCCCTTCTCCTCTTTAGCGACATTAACGGCAATTTTGGCAGCAGCTGCAGCGCTCGCAAGCTCTACGGGGGTGAGCAGTGGTGCGGAGGTGCTTTCCGCTGCTCCCATCCCAGCTTTAGTGATCTCTCCCTGGGCTCCCATGCCGACGCCAGCCCCTCGCTGGCTGGTGAAGCGCTGGTGGGCTTCCAGAAAAGCCAAGGTGGGGTCATTTAAAATGTGATAATCTGTCCGGCTTACGCCGTGTTTAGAGGCCCCCAGGAGGAGGTCCCGGTCGTGGCGGCCACACTCCCACCACTCCGGGAGGTCTGGGGAGGGCTGGCAGAGCTTGAGGCGCTCAGAGATCAGCGGGTGTGGGAGGACCTGCTCTCGGATGCGGCGGAGGAGCTCGATGCGGTACAGGGTGCGAGAGGCACGCTCCTCTGTGATGGGGTCAATGATCAGGGTCGGGTCTGGAAGTTCTGATGAGGGGAAAAGACAAGAGGCAGTCCTTAATAACAAAATCACCAACATATCAAAAGTTATTTTAGTGACTGAACAACACCTAACGGCGAAAAGATGCCTTTGTGCCTCGCAATGACCTCAAGCAATACAGGCGTCCTCTTACCTGTCTCAGTCTTGACCTGCATTCGGCAGACCCGCTTACACATGGCAATGAATGAGTAGTAATATTTCTCCAAGCTCTCGTCCGTTTTCTTGTCCAGTCGAGCAAAGGCCCTGAACTGGGTCCAGTCAAATATCTGACGCTGGGTGTCGAAGACGACGCCGAAGGTGGACACCACGCGGTAGAAATCGGCCTCCTCGCGGCGAGTCCATCTGACGGAGGGAGAGAACTGTGTGAGGATAGGTTCAACTATCCAAGAGTCGCATGTGATATCTGATCACATGGCACGTCATAATATTTGAAGGTTTGTAATCGTAACCTTGTAATTATGTGACTTTAAAAGCAACACTACCTTTGTCTCCTCTCCTTATAGTACATGGCTCCGTCAGCCATCAGGGAGCTGGCGGTCATTACCGGTGACGCCTCTGGCATGAACTGGCCCCCTTTGGCAAAGTAAGCGCTTCCTTTGGCCAGATACGGGCTTCCTTCTGTCATGAACACCGCCGCGCCATCTTGGATGTACGTTGCCCCGCCTCCTGTATCGGTAACCATGGCAATGGAGGGCAGGAACTCCCGGCGGCGCCGTCTGCGGCCATCGGGCCGGTTGAGGGCCTCCTGCCGGAGCTGCTCTCTGCGGTTGGAGCGCTGGTAAGCAGTGATGAGGCGACGCAGACGGGCAGTCAGAGCGGAGGCCGCTGGCCAGTAGAGGCGCTCAACGGAGCCCAAAGCTCCGCCCCCGGCGGTCACACCTTGACCGTTTTCACCTGATTTAGCTACGGGGGAGGAGAGAGGACAGTGAGTTTCTCCATGTGCTCATGTGGCAAAGAGCCTATAGTATTTTCAGTAGGCCTATGGCTGAAAAGTCAGAATCTGTTGGTGAGATTTGGTTTCATAGGGCTGTTTTGGATGCCGTTTAAAGACAACCGCACCGTTTCATTTCCTGAAATACCTTCTGAGCATCTCCCGATAAAAAAGAAAGTTCACATTTTCTCAAAAGCCGTCTTCAGGGTTGAATTCAGAGTTTACCTTCGGCTTCGCCTTCCGCGCCGTCGTCTTTGTCATCCAGTGGAGAGTTGGTGAAGTCGTCCAGGTCGTCCTTAAAAGGCATCCGCAGCGGCTTGTACTCTGGATCCTCATCCTCACTGTAGGCGTCGGAAGGGACAAGGTTTTACATTTCAAGTACAGATTGCTGCATTTCACAAACTGATCACTTTCAGTTTTAATATACAACAAACAAACATGTGGGCCTAGACTTGCTACTGGGGGCGGGTATGGTTAAGAATTTAACGGTACTAGTACTCTTACCGATACTGCTTATCGATCTGGTACTTTAGCGGTGCTCTTACTGGTTTTTTAAGAGACGAAAAAACAAAACAAATCTGCAGGTTTGCTCTCCTGATTACACCTCGGCCAAACACAACACAGTAGGTTGGTAAATTAACTAACTTG